>NW_016107806.1:45521-57663 GCF_001604975.1 Cebus imitator | reverse complement strand
ATATGGAGCCTCACTCTGTTGCCCAGGCTGTAGTACAGTGGTGCAATCTCGCCTCACTGCAATCTCCACCTCCCAGGTTCAAGTGATTCTCCTGCCTCAGCCTCCCAAGTAGCTGGAACTGCAGGCGTGGGCCACCACGTCCAGCTAATTTTTGTATTTTTAGTAGAGACAGAGTTTCACCATGTTGGCCAGGATGGTCTCAATCTCTTGCCCTCATTATCCACCTGACTCAGCCTCCCAAAGTGCTGGGATTGCAGGCATGAGCCACCAGGCCTGGCCTGTAGCTGCAACTCTCTGTTTATGTTTTTGGTCCGTATTGAGTTAATTTTTGTGTAGGTGTAAGCTGAGGGTCCAGTTTCATGCTTTTGCATGGGCATATCTAAATTTCCCAACACCACCTGTTGAAAAGATTGTCCTTTCTTCATTGAATGTTATGGGCACCCTTGTCAAGAATCATTTTGATTAGGTAGGCATGAGGATTTGTTTCTATAGTTCCAGCTACTTACAAGGCTGAGAAGGAGGATAGCTTGAGTCCAGGAGTTGGAGTCCTGCCTGGGCAACAGAGCAAGATCTTCTTTCTGGATGAAAAAGAGAATCATTTGACCCTATACGTGAGGGTTTATCTATTTTAAGATTCTCTTCCACTCTTCTATTCTATTTCATTGACCTATGTGTCTATCTTTATGCCAATAACACACTATTTTCATTATGGTTGCTTTGTTGTAATTTTATTTTTAGAGATGGGGTTTCACTATGTTTCCCAGGCTTGTGTAGAACTCCTGGGCTCAAGGTATCTTCTATCCTCTGCCTCGCAAATGGCTGAGACTACAGTTATGCACTACCATGCCTGCTTCTAGTAAGTTTTAAAGTCAGGAAGTGTGTGACTCTAACTTTATTTTTCTTCTTCAAGATTGTTTTGGTTATTTGAGAAATAATTTAGTTAGTCATAGTGTATAGTCCTTTTAATGTGCTGTTGAGGATTTCTACCATCCCTCAATATCATCGGAGATATTGATATATAGTTTTCTGGCTTTGGCATCAGGATAATGCTGGCCTCAGAGAATGAATTCATGCGTCCTCTTTTCTTTTGGAAGTATCCTCTTTTCAATTTTTCGAAAGCGTTAAGATTAGTGTTGATTTCTCTTCAAATATTTAGTAGAATTCATGAGTGAAGCTGTCTGGTCCTGCACTTTATTCTGTTAGCAGATTTTGAATTACTGATTCAATCTCTTTGCTAGTTATAGGTTATAGGTTTAGATTTGTTTCTAGAAATCTATCAGTTTTATCTAGGTTATCCAATTTGGCATACAATTGTTCATAACTTAAAGTTAGGCAAACATTTGCATTAGATAAAACGCAAAATTTTTAAAGTTTTTAGCTGGGTGGACAGCATGGCTTTACTTCCTATTTCTTGATATTTCCTAATCTTGTTAAAAAAAGTTTTTCTCTTTCTGAAAGGCTTATTTCAGTGAAAATCCATCTGCAAAATCTGTTATATATTTAAATTAGAAAATAACTAAAAGTGCCATTGACATGTTGATTATTGTGTTTTTTTTGGCATATGAAAATTGATTAGTACAGTGTTTTCATCATTAAAACTTATGATCTTGGTCTTTCCTTCTTGCCTTCGTATAGGGCCAAAAGAGAGACATTGGCTACTTTGACAAACTTAAAGTGGACTCCAGGAATATCACCAACAGCATGACCTTTGCGACCGAATCCAGCAACCAGAACTTCATCTTTTTCCTCAATAAAGCTCAAGCAACCATCACGGGGTACAAAGGCTGTGATTTTCCTGCCATTCTTGATGGGCTGGACCCTGACGCACTTCCCAATGGCAGAATTTGGCTGCTTGGCTTCAATTCCTAGTTTTCCAGCAGGATTCCCTTTGCACGAGAAGCACCTCCAAAAGGGTTGGCCTTCAGGGCTGTGCCCAAATGGGCTTTCTTGTACTGTTTATCTTGCCACTTCTGGTCTCCTTGGTGGCTACGGAGCGTCTTAGCAGTACGAAGTCCAGGACACTGGCCCATCCTGCCGGCTTTGACGGTGACCTAAGGCCACCTCTCCGGGGATCTGGGGGCTGCCTTCTGAAGCCTGGCGTCTGCACCGCGTGCCCGGGCCTGGAAGTCAGACTCGGTGCGCGGCGGCAGCGTGAGGCCGGCAGCCCTAATAGCGCGATCGGGATCGCTCAGGCCGCCAGGGGTTGTGTCTCCCGCCTCTTTAACCTGGCAGGGGCGGTTCAAGTGGTGGGGGGAAATTGGCGAGTTGCAGGATCCAGGGCGGGTGCTTTGAACGTGAGGCGGAGGGGAGAGGGGGATTTCCCGGTCCCGCTGCACTCCGTCCATCCCCCCGCAGCCCCTCACCTGGTTGTGCGGTTGAGGGTGCGGGTCCCTTTAAGACCCCGCAGCGCCTGCGCCTGGGGCTGTCGGCGGGAAGACCCGGAGGAGCCGCGGGCTGCGGTGGGAGGGGCTGCGCGGCGGTTGAGACGGCGGCGGTGCCGGGAGGGGTCGGTGAGGGTCCCGAGGTGGCCCGAGCGTGAGTGAGGCCGATGCTTTTGGAAACGCCGGACGGGCGACCAGCAGAGCCGGGAGCCGGGCCCAGGCGCGGGGCCCAGGCGCGGGCGCGGCTGCCCTTTGGATGGAAGTTAAGGTTTCCTGCGAAGTCCACCGGGCGTTTCCGAGGTGAGGGCGCCGCGCCAGGCCGGGCGGGCGGTGAGCCGGGGACCGCCGGCGAACAGCTGGGGCGCCCCGCGGCTCTCGGGCTGCCCCAAGTTTTGCTGCGCGAGCTGGCGGGCGCGGCGGTCCCGCTAGGGCCGGTTTCCAGGTTCCATTCCTCGCCTGCCGCTGCAGCCTGCCGCCCTCCTCTCGTGGGCGCTGGGGAAGAACTCGCGGCGGGTCCTCCTGTGGCCGCCCCGGCGGTGGAGGGACGGAGCAGCTTCGGGGGCACATCCTCCTAAATCCTATGGAGAACACTGACCCTGCGCCCCACCTTAAGGCCAGAAATCCGTTCCCTCTTGGGTCCCAAGGGACAATTTTAAATGTGCAGGTGGTCCGGGTGCAGTAGCTCACACCTGTAACCCCAGCACTTTGGGAGGCCAAAGTGGGCAGATCATTTGAGCCCAGGAGTTCCAGACCAGCCTGGGCAACGTGGCAAAACCCCATCTCTACTAAAAATACAAAAATTAGTTAGCTGTGTGTGGTGGTGTGTGCCTGCAGTCATAGCTACTCGGGAGGCTGAGGTGGGAGGATCACCAGAGCCTGGGAGGCTGAGATTGCGGTGATCTGTAATCATGCCAGTGCACTCCAGCCTCGATGGCAGAGTGAGACTGTCTCAAAAAAAAAAAAAAGTACAGGTAATGAATTTTAATAAGTGAACTACCACAGACCAAGAAAGGGAACATTACTAGACTGGGGTCTGGGGTATATATGCAGGAGTGGCATTTTTGATTTTAGAGATATATGAATGATAAAACTTTAGTATTAGATATTGTTGAACATTTTCCCAAAGTGGTTTTACCATTTAGCAGGGAATATTCTGTTTATCCCACATCTTTGCTTATGCTTGTCAGTTAAAAATTATTTTGCCATTCTAGTAGAGGTACAGTAATATATCAGTGTGGTTTCATTTTACATTTTCCTGGTATTGAGATTGAGTATTTTTTATTGCCATTTGTGTCTTCTTTTGGGAAGTGCCTGTTAAATCTCTTTATCCTGTTTTCATTGACATGCTTGTTTTTCTGTTGATTTGTAACACTTTATTCTGGGTATGTGTCCTTTCTAGGACATATATGCATTGCATTTCTCTTTTTTCAAACTGTAGCTTGCCTTTTCATTCTTTTAATGATGTTTTCACGTGAATGGAGATTCTCTATTTTTTTTTTTTTTCTTTTTGAGACAGGATCTCACTTTGCTGTCCAGGCTGGAATGCAGTGACAATCCCTCAGTGCAACCTCCACCTCCCAAGGCTCAGGTGATCCTCCTGCCTCAGTCCCCTAGTAGCTGGGACCTTCAGGGGAGGACCATTATGCTCAGCTCTTTTTCATATTTTTAGTAGAGATGGGGTTTTGCCGCGTTGCACAGGCTGGTCTGGAATTCCTGGGATCAAGTGATACACCTGCCTCGGCCTCCCAAGGCGTTGGGATTACAGGCATGAGTCACCACGCCTGGCATGTTTCTGAATTTTAAAGAAATTATACTTTATCAATCTTTTCCTTTGTGGTTACTGCTTTTTGTGTCCTCTTTAAGAAATCAATGCCTAACCTAAGAAAATGAACATATTTTTCTGTGTTAACCTTATAGCAATTTTATTTTAGTTCATGCATTTTTTTTTTCCAGACAAGGTCTCACTCTATTGCCCAGGCTGGAGTGCCGCCGCATAATCTCAGCTCACTGCAACCTTCAGCTCCTGGCTCAAGCAATCCTCCCATCTCAGCCTTTAGAATAGTTGCGACTATAGGTGTGTGCCACCATTCCTGGCTAATTTTCGTATTTTTTGTAGAGATGGGGATTCAGCATTTTCCCAGGTTGGTCTCAAACTCTTCGGCTCAAGTAGTCTACCTGCTTCAGCCTCCAAGAGTGCTGGGATTACAGGTGTGAGCCACCCCACCCAGCCATGATTCACTTTTTATTACATGGATGTGACTGCTTGATCCAGCACCATGTATTGAAAAGACCATCCTTGCCCTTCTGTACTGTGTGCACTTCTTTTTATAAATTGGATGACTCTATGGTCATTTGATTTATGAAATTAATGTGGGTCTGTTTCTGGACCAACCTGGGCAACATAGTGAGATCCTGTCTCTACACCATATAATAAATAATAGATACATAAAAATTTTTTTTAAAAGTGGGTAGAGCAGATGGAGTCATAGGTGATAATTTAGAAATGATTGTCAATTTCTTGGCTACATACAGGTGTTGGTAAGTCAGATCTGTTGGGCGTTCAGGCAAAATGTATTAGGTGAATTATACGATGTTCAGAATGATTGCTAGATGTTCGTTGTGACTTGAATTAGATATTATTTGGGCCTCACAGAGCTGCAGTTTTGACTCATATTTATCTGCCTTTTTAAAATGTTTACAATCTTCCTGTCAAGGCAGTAACTCTTTTATACTTAATTGTTCTTAGGCATACTTAATGACCAGGAAAACTTTATGGATCATACCTAACTAAGTGTTAAGCCACTTAAAGTAAAGGGCTGATGTGATGTGATGTAGACAATAGTATTCTACGTAACAGATTCAGGACTACATCTGTTAAATTGCTTGTTTGTTTTTCTTGAGTCAGGATTTTGCCCTGTCGCCCAGGCTGGAGTGCAGTGGTGCAGCGGTATGATCATGGCTCACTGCAGCTTTGACCTCACAGGCTCAAGCAGCCTCCCACCTCAGCCTCCTTAGTAGCAGGGACTACAGGCATGCACCACCATGCCAGGCTAATTTTTCATTTTTTGTATACAGGGTCTTCCTATGGTGCCCACACTGGTTTCAAAACCCTGGGCTCAAATAATCCTCCCATGTTGGCATCCCAAAACTTTGGGATTACAGACATGAGCCATCACACCTGGCCATTTTAGTTTTAATAATTTTTACATTTTTCTAATTTAAAATATTTGCTAAAATCTATTATTTATTAACATAGTATTCATTATTGTTATGATTATTTTGTATGTGTTTAATGTTATTTTCAATATAAGCTCTTGGAAATTAGAGAACTTGTCTGTTATTCATTACGGTATTCTCAATACTTGACCTTGCCTAGTCTGAAACAGATATTGATTAAATATTTGTTAAATGAATGAATGAACATACTCATACCACATTCAACAATTCGCCGAGTATCACAGCTTTCACCATCTAACAAATAAAATAGCTTGTATAGACCAGAGCCACAGTCAACCTGCCATAAAAGGAAATGTCAACGAAGATAAACCCTTTTATGTGTAGAACTAGAGTTGGTTGGGTTTCTGTCATATGCAGTCAACTGTCCTGACCGGCCTGGGCAACACAGTAAGACCCTGTCTCTGAAAATAAAAAATTAGCTGAGCATGGTGGTGCACACTTGTGGTTCAGCTACTCTGGAGGCTGAGGCAGGAGGATTCCTTGAGCCTTGAGTTGGAGGTTACAGTGAGCTATGATGGCAGCACCACACTCCAACGTGGGGGGTGGGAAAAGAGTCCTGACTGATGACTTGAGTAGCCAGAGAAGGTGCTCACTTTTCACAAAGTACTATTTGAGGCAGATCTCAGTGAACAGGAATTCCATTCTTTCTGTTAGTAAATTAAGAGAATGTGGGTGTAGTTAGTTAACGCTTATTGAACTATCTCTGGAACTTATCTCCTGCTCTGTCTGGTCTATTATATGTGTATATCCTATCTGCTGTCTTGTGAGCTTTGCTAGTTTATGCTGCAGTAACAAAAGCCCCAAAATCTCACGAGTAGATGAGATTCCAAAGATAGTTCAATCAGCATTAACTAACTACACCCACACTCTCCTCCTAACAGAAAGAATGGAATTCCTGTTCACTGAGATCTGCCTCAAATAGTACTTTGTGAAAAGTGAGCACTTTCTCTGGCTACTCAAGTCATCAGTCAGGACTCTTTTCCCACCCCCCAGGTTGGAGTGTGGTGCTGCCATCATAGCTCACTGTAACCTCTAACTCAAGGCTCAAGGAATCCTCCTGCCTCAGCCTCCAGAGTAGCTGAGACCACAAGTGTGCGCCACCATGCTCGGGTAATTGTTTATTGTTTATTTTCAGAGACAGGGTCTTACTGTGTTCCCCAGGCTGGTCAGGACTGTTGATTGCATGTGACAGAAACCAACCAACTCTAGTTCCCGCCCCCTTTCAATCTGCTCCTTTATCCGTCTTCCCAGTCTCAGTAAGTGGCAGTTCCATCCTTCACGTTGCCCAAGCGCTGAATCTCAATGTTAACCTTGATTTCTCTCTTTTATGTCACAGCCAATATGAAGGCAAATCATGTTCAGACCCAGGCGAAGGTTCCTGCTGACCCAGGCTCTCACCGGCACGTTGTCCTTTACTGTCCTCCTGAGGGCGTCTGGAGCTTCAGTGCTGTGTGCTCTCGGCCTCCATGCCGGGGCACCACCGACTCCTGCTGTCCAGGGCTTCCAGTGGACTGTCCGAGGCACTGATGTAGAATCTTCCCCATTCGGTGCACCAAGAGCAGTCTCACATGGTGTGGGCTGACATGAAGAGCTGCCAGATCCAACAGGTAAAAATCCTGAGGTCAGAGAGCCCTCTCTCTCTATTGTGACTCAGATGCGAAGGGAAGATGCCATGGACCCTAAACATCGCAGCATGAGCAGCGTGTGCCACCACGACCTGCAGTGCGTAGTCAGGTGGAAGTTATTTGACTTCAGGAGAGGACAGTGTTCTCTTCAGGCCTTGTCCTCAGTGGCTGGATCTGCGTCCCTCTCCTCTCTCTTCCCCTCTCACCCCCAGTCTCCATCCCCATTTCTCTGTCTGTTTCCACCTTGCTGTTCCCTTTCACCTGCTTTCTCCTCTTCAGCTTTCATGGTTCTCCTGTCCACCCGCATTTCCCAGCTAAGGCCCCTGCACTGTCCTGGTGGGGAGATGTGTGTGGACTTAGGCGGCGCCCTCTAGATGTGTCCAGGATGGGGAAACATGGCTCAGCTGCCAGTATAATGGTTTCAGAGAGTGGCCACTTTTGAAGGCCTTTCGCAGCTCCCATTGTAGAATCGTGTAGGACTTAAAACTGATGGGCCACAGTGGAATTGTTGGTTCCTCAGGGCCTTGTGGTGGACACCTTCTTTCACTGAGCATTCACAGGGTGGCTATTAGGTGCCAGGCTCTGGTCTGGGCTAGGGGCACCATAATGAGTAAATATCAGGTCACTACCCCACGGAACCCACCACTGCAGGCATCGAGAGGGGGAGAAAGAAAGCGGCGTGGCCTGTTTGTGTCCTTCTCACGTGGTCCCCTGCCAGGTCCTGGGGCAGTGGGAGCCAGTGCAAGGAGAGGAGCCCAGTGAGCAAGGCAAAGGGACGATGTCAGACCCAGGGGCTAAGACCCCCATCTGCAGCCGGGCAGCTTCTGGAGTGGACAAGGAGCAGCAGGGAAGGTCGTGGCCTGGTGTTCTGGGGTCCACTGTCGCATCTCATTCTGTTGGTGTCAGAATTTGTCCAAATGGAGGACTCAGTGTCTCTGGAAACAGTAGGCCAGAGACAGAATGTGTTTCAGAAAAGGAGGAAGGAATTGTACATCGTGGAAACAGAATATGGTTTTACAGTAGTGCGTCTCTCTCTAATAACTAGTTAGCGTGTTCCTGTTAATGGAAAATATTGGTGGTGTAAGTCCTCCTGGATCTTCTCATCGTTGTGTAAGTTTATTTGTTCCCCCTTCCTCCCCTCTTCCTTCCCTCCCCTCCTTCCTTCCTCCCCTTCTTCCTTCCTTCTTTCCTTCCTGCCTCCCTCCCCTCCTTCCTTCCTTTCTTCCTTCCTTCCTTCTTTCCATCTTTCCCTCTTTCCTTCTTTTCTTCCTTCCTTCCTTCCTTCCTCCCTTCCTCCCTTCCTCCTTCCCTGCCTTCCATCCTTCTCTTTTCTTTTTCTTTCTCTCTCTCTCACTCTCTTTCTTTCTTTTAAACTTTTTTGAATAGACCACACTGTACTGAAACCCACATTATTTACCAAAATCTCTGGAGCTGCTTCTGTCTTTCAGGCAGGGATGTCATCCTGTATCCCTCAGCCCCTCCCAGCCTCCTTCTCTTTGGATTTGTCGGTGCCCCTGGGGCTGCTGCTGAGTCTCAGATGTTTCTAGCGTTCCTTAAGTTCTGCCCACCTGGATGGTTTGTCCCTGTCCTTACCAGACGCCTGCACTGTCTAGATCACTGAGGCTGCTTCCGTCTAACTGATCTGCCGTCTGTATTCCGAGGGCACCCCAGCAATAGAGGCAAAAGGCACAGGCATTGAAATCTCCAGCTGCTCTGACTCTAGGTTGGTGCACTTCCATGCCAAGTACTAAGCACACAAGAACCGGATGCCACCAAAACCTGATTTGGGTCTGCTGCCTCCTAATTTCAAAACACTTAATAGACATTATTTTTCAGAGCAGTTCTAGGTTTACAGATAAACTGAGTAGATAGTACGGAGAGTTCTCCTAGGCTCCCCTGACTTCCAGCACACAATTTTCCTATTAGTATGTTGTATTAGTGTGGTCCATCTGTTACAATTGATCAACCAATATTGATACATCATTAGTAACTAAAGTTCATAGTTGACATTAGAGTTCATTCTTCGAGTTTTCACAGATTGAGTTTTGACAATTACATAATGTCGTAAATCCCCAATACAGCATCATGCAAAATAGTTCCACTGCTGAAGATTCCCTGCG
Source organism: Cebus imitator (assembly GCF_001604975.1). Lineage (NCBI taxonomy): Eukaryota > Metazoa > Chordata > Mammalia > Primates > Cebidae > Cebus > Cebus imitator. The sequence goes on along the minus strand of NW_016107806.1, from coordinate 48,300 downwards.
CTTCACCATTTCAGGCCTCCTCTCCTCCACCCCTGACAACCACTCATCATTTCACTGTTTCTGTCTTTTTGACTTTTCAGGAATGTCCTACAGTTGGAATCAAAGTATAGAGGTTTCTGTCTGGCTTCTTGCTCACATGATGGACTTAAATTTCCTCCATGTCTTTTTGTGGCTTGATGGCTCATTTTAAAAAGTCACTGAATTAGATTTCATGGTATGGCTACAACAGTTTGTTTATTCATTCATGTGGTGAAAGACATCTTGGTTCTTCCAAGTTTTGACACTGATGAATAAAATTGCTGTAAGTACTTTTGTGCAGGATTTTGAGTGAACTTCAGTTTTCCCAAGTGACTGTACCATTTTGATTTTCACTAGCTATGGAGAGTTCTGGCTGCTTCTCATCTTTGACAGCATTTGGTGTGTTTACCTTTTTGCATTTTAGCCATTCTAATAGGTTTACAGTGATAGCTCGTTGTTTTAATGTGCAATTCCCTAATGACCAATGATTTTGAGCATTTTGTATATGCTTATGTGCCATCTGCGTATTTTATTGGTGATGTGCTCAGATCTTTCACCTATTGTTATTATTTTTTTGCCTTGTGTTGTTTAGTTCTCAGAATTCTTCATATATTTAGGACAGCAGTGTTTTATCAGATTATTTTGTAAATATTTTCGCCGGTCTTTGGCTTGCCTTTTCCATTATCTTCACAGTGTCTTTCACAGAGCAGAAGTTTTTCATTTTTCCAAGGCTCAACTTTATTTTTTTCATTTGTGGATTGTCCTTTTGGGTGTTGTATCTAAGAAGTCATCATTGAACCCAAGCTCCCGAGCTCTTCTCCTGTGCGATCTCCTGGGATTCTCATGGTTTTGCACCTTACATTTAGGTGTAAGATTCATTTTATAAAGGGCATAACATGCACACCTTGATTGATTGATTGATTGATTTTGCATTTGGTTGTCTAGCTGTTCTAGCACCATTATTTGGAAAGGCTATCCTTGCTGTTTTAAATTGTCTTTAACCCTTTATGAAAGATCAGTGGACTGTATGTAGGCCTGTTTCTGGGCTCTGTATACTTTTCCATAGACCTTATTTGTGTGTTTTTCCTCGTTTCACCAACTTCACGCTGTTTTGGTTTCTGTAGGTTTCTAGTAAGTCCTGAAGTTGGTAGTACCTTCAGGTTTTTTTTTTCTGAACTTCATCATGACAACCTGATCGAGACTGTTGTAGTCAAACTTGGAAATGTGTGAGATTCCCCCTTAGTTTGGTCTTCAGGGAGTTTTTAATGCTCAAGGCAGGCCACCCTCAGCTGCTAGTAATGTGTGAATATCATTTAAGTGCTCCTCCCAGTGGCTGGCCCCAGTAGCTTCTCTTCCTGGTGAGCTCTGATTCCTTGTGTGTTGGGCTGTCTCTCTCAGTTTTAGGGTGGCAGTTTTCCCTGTGACCTCACTTCTCTGGTCCAGCCTAGAAGAGCTGACTTTCAGTTTGTTCAGCTTTTCTGTAGCTGTGAGGATAAGCGATGACTCCCTAGCTCTTTCCATGTTGGAGTGGAAACCCAAAAGTTCATTTTAGAGTTACTTGTAATAAAAGTCACCCATTGTCAGTGTACAGCTTAATCATTTTAGGTGGATTTATAGAATTGTGCAGCCATCAGCAGAGTTCTATTTCAGTACATTTTTGTCACTTCCCCAAATTCCCTTGAGCCTCTTTGTAGCCGTTTCCTAATCCTTAGTCCCCGTGACTAGACCTGAATAGAATAAATATTTGGATAATGGACTTCATTATATTTACATTTTCATGTGTTTGGGACTTTATATAGTGGACAATTGTCTTCCTTTTCTGACAAATAGAGAAGAGATTGCATTCTAGGGATGTTTTTGGGGAAACATAACAGTAGTCCTGTTTATGGTTCTCCTTGAATTGGTTCATCTGTGCTGGTGAGTGGTACTTGCTACAAAAGCTTGTCTGGTGAGCACAAGGAAAGGAATCTTTAAAAATCGGCCATTAAAACAGAGATGATACATTTTCACATAGTCTTATGTGGAGTTAAGTATTAAACCATCTTTATTCTTTTTTTTTCCTTTTTTTTCTTTTCACAAAGTTTTTGCTTCATGCCCAGGCTGGAGTACAATGGCACGATCTCAGCTCACTGCAACCTCCACCTTCTGGGTTCAAGTGATTCTCCTGCCTCAGCCTCCTGAGTAGCTGAGATTACAGGTGCCCACCACCACACCCAGCTAATTTTTGTATTTTTAGTAGAGACAAGGTTTTACCATATTGGCCAGGTTGGTCTCTAACTCTTGACCTCAGGTGATCGCCTGCCTTGGCCTCCTAAAGTGCTAGGATTACAGGCATGTGTCACTGCACCAGGCCTGAAGCGTCTCTTTATTCTTTCAGAAATATGGTTGATAACAGTAAAGCCACACGCCTCATGTGCCTGAAATGCGCCACATTGTCTTCTTCAGGTGGGAAGCCCTCTGGAACAGCCACATAAAGGTGAGGGCAAGATTTTATTGTAGTTCTTTGATTGATTGATTGATTTTTGCTCTTAGAGGGTTTAGCATCCATGTATCTGAAATAGAATTCAAGAGTAGAGACAGGCACCTGTATTATTTTCTCCTGCTGCCTATTATCACATTACCACAAACCAGTGGTTTGAAGCCACAGAAGTCTGGAATGAAGCGGCTGGGTTTTCTGATCAGGGTCATGTGAAGCCACAATCTGGGAATGGGCTGGCTATGGGTTTTCTCTAGAGCTCAGGCTATTTTTCTGAGTTCACTA
>NW_016107806.1:41268-44866 GCF_001604975.1 Cebus imitator | reverse complement strand
ACTGCTTATCTGCTCCTAATGTGGAATGGCAGGACAGACACAGAATGACAACTACAGTGATTCTAGTTCAAAAAGAAGGAACATGGAAGGGAGAAGGATGGCACCGACCCAAAGTCATGTGGAAGTAGAGCTGGGCATAATCCAGGAGGAGCTTCTTAAGAAATATCCACAGCCTGGGACTGACCCTCCATCCTGTGGGACTTTGCCTCTGGGATGTTTGCTCTGCATTTCTTGAAACCATTATTATCTATCTTATTTTTTCCCCACTCCTTTGGTTCTTCTCTTTTCTCCTCATGGCAGCATCCTCCACTTAATCCGTGGTCCGTCATCCCCAGCAGAATTGGTCAGATATTGCCCGTGTCGTGGTCACGACCGTCTCCACAAGGGGCTGTCCTTGTGAGCCCGTGCTCCTCTGGGACCATCTTCACTGACCTGACCTCCCTCAGTCATGATTGCTTTCAGCTGACATGGCTGGGTTAGGAGAAAACCTGACTATGGAGTCCCAGAGCCATTCTCTGCCCTCGCTATCTCCAGGAGAAGAAGAAAATCACAGGGATCTTCATGGAGAAATGACCCACGTGAGGGCCTGGGCTTTCCAGCAGTCACAGCAGAAGAAAATTCCTGAGAAACAATGGAGGATCTGAACGCCCAGACTGGGAAAGCAGGGTTGTGTTAAGGACTATTTAATTCTCATGTGCTCCCTGCCCCAATCTACAAGCCAGCGAATGACAACGGACTGAGAATAAGTAGCAGGCCTATAGGACCATGATGAAGAATTGTCCAAGGAAAGACCCCTTTACTCTGTTTGCAAAGTCGAAATTGCTGTATTTTATCCAAAGTTTTCTGAAAGGCAGCAGTGAGTTTCTGGAGGGTGAGTTACCTGCTTTGCACTGGGAGGCTGAGGCCAAGGCTTGCATGGTATATCTGCTGCCACCAGGTGGTCAGGGAGTCTGGGAGATTCTTAGTCTTTCTGGGCTTCAGTTTTCTCATCAGTAAAGTAGGGGCTTATTGTACCTTTCTGAGGTCCCTTCCTGCTCTGTTTCCTCTGAGTCCTTGAGGGACTAAGATGGTTTTTAACACTGCCTGGACCTGTAACCTGCACTGACCTCTCTGGATCTGACTCCTGACTGGCCCCTGTGTGTCTCCTGCAGAACCTGAGCTGAGTCCACACCCTGGAAGCCCAGAACCGAGGGAACAGACGGAAGAAAGAAAGTCAGCAGGTTTTGGAAGAGAATAACCTGCAAAGGACAAGTAAATTCTAGAACAGGTGAAAACCAAAGAAGGGAGAATAAGGACAAACTGGGCCAGGAGCCTAAGGGAAACGGGCAATGGGCCTATATCATTCAACCACTCGAGGAGCAGCGCAAGCTGAGCAGTGGGGACTGAGAAACTTACTCCACAGGAGTCTCCTGACCCTGGCCAGGGAGAGCCAAAGAGGGCATTGAGCTGGTTTATAGTGAGGGGCAGCGCCAACTCCAAGACAGGGAGGATGCGACCATGAGCCCCCACGCCAGACCCTGGAGCCTCGACCTCGGGGCTGCCACAGCAGTGGATGCTCTTCAGGTCAGTGTGGATTAGAGGGAATAACTGTGCTTGGAGAAGGGTTAGAGATGTCTGTTCTTACATTAAACAGCCCTGCCCTAGGCCAGGTGCCAGAGTAAGTGATTCTTGCCAGTATATGAGGCAGTGCTACTTAGACTATTCCTCTGCACTTTCACTTGAGGAAGGTCTCTATGTGATGAGTATTTACTGGGTGTTTAATTTTCTCTATACTGTGGTAAGCATTTGGGGTTCACATAGTAGTTTCCCCAAGGAACTCAAGCCCATGAGAGAAAGAACACAGAGACATGATTTCAAGAAAATAGAGTAGTTCTCCGAAAGTGGGGTGTCATGGCAGCCCAGAGGACGGGAGTGTAGGTGAAGACATTGCTCATAAGGACAAGGGGAACCATAAGAGGGATTCTTCAGAGCAGTCCTGTTTTTCCTCCAGTGTCCNGCTCAGATCTTTCACCTATTGTTATTATTTTTTTGCCTTGTGTTGTTTAGTTCTCAGGCTTCTTCGTATATTTAGGACAGCAGTGTTTTATCAGATTATTTTGTAAATGTTTTCTGCCAGTCTTTGACTTGCTTTTGCCATTGTCTTCACAGTGTCTTTCACAGAGCAGAAGTTTTTCATTTTTCCAAGGCTCAACTTTATTTTTTTCATTTGTGGATTGTCCTTTTGGGTGTTGTATCTAAGAAGTCATCATTGAACCCAAGCTCCCGAGCTCTTCTCCTGTGTGATCTCCTGGGATTCTCATGGTTTTGCACCTACATTTAGGTGTAAGATTCATTTTATAAAGGGCATAACATGCACACCTAGATTGGTTGATTGATTGATTGATTTTGCATTTGGTTGTCTAGCTGTTCTAGCACCATTATTTGGAAAGGCTATCCTTGCTGTTTTAAATTGTCTTTAAACCTTTATGAAAGATCAGTGGACTGTATGTAGGCCTGTTTCTGGGCTCTGTATACTTTTCCATAGATCTTATTTGTGTGTTTTTCCTCGTTTCACCAACTTCATGCTGTTTTGGTTTCTGTAGCTTTCTAGTAAGTCCTGAAGTTGGTAGTACCTTCAGGGTTTTTTTTCTGAACTTCATCATGACAACCTGATTGAGATTGTTGTAGTCAAACTTGGAAATGTGTGAGATTCCCCCTTAGTTTGGTCTTCAAGGAGTTTTTAATGCTCAAGGCAGGCCACCCTCAGCTGCTAGTAATGTGTGAATATCATTTAAGTGCTCCTCCCAGTGGCTGGCCCCAGTAGCTTCTCTTCCTGGTGAGCTCTGATTCCTTGTGTGTTAGCCTGTCTCTCTCAGTTTTAGGGTGGCAGTTTTCCCTGTGACCTCACTTCTCTGGTCCAGCCTAGAAGAGCTGACTTTCAGTTTGTTCAGCTTTTCTGTAGCTGTGAGGATAAGCGATGACTCCCTAGCTCTTTCCATGTTGGAGTGGAAACCCAAAAGTTCATTTTAGAGTTACTTGTAATAAAAGTCACCCATTGTCAGTGTACAGCTTAATCATTTTAGGTTGGTTTATAGAATTGCGCAGCCATCAGCAGAGTTCTATTTCAGTACATTTTTGTTGCTTCCCCATAGTCCCTTGAGCCTCTTTGTGGTCATTTCCTAATCCCTAGTCCCCGTGACTAGATCTGAATAGAATAAATATGTGGATAACGGACTTCATTATATTTACATTTTCATGTGTTTGGGACTTTATGTAGTGGAGTGTTGTCTTCCTTTTCTGACAAATAGAGAAGAGATTGTATTCTTGGGATGTTTTTGGGGAAACATAACAGTAGTCTTGTTTATGGTTCTCCTTGAATTGGTTCATCTGTGCTGGTGAGTGGTACTTACTACAAAACCTTGTCTGGTGAGCACAAGGAAAGGAATCTTTAAAAATTGGCCATTAAAACAGAGATGATACATTTTCACATAGTAATATGTGGTGTTAAATATTAAACCATTTTAATCTTTTATTTTTCTTTTCTTTTTTTTCTTTTCACAGAGTTTTTGCTTCCTGCCCAGGCTGGAGTACAATGGCACGATCTCAGCTCACTGCAACC
>NW_016107806.1:37995-40038 GCF_001604975.1 Cebus imitator | reverse complement strand
TGGAGCTGGGCAAAATCCAGCAGGAGGTTCTTAAGCAGGATCCACAGACTGGGACTGACCCTCCATCCTGTGGGACTTTGCCTCTGGGATGTTTGCTCTGCATTTCTTGAAACCATTATTATCTATCTTATTTTTTCCCCACTCCTTTGGTTCTTCTCTTTTCTCCTCATGGCAGCATCCTCCGCTTAATCCGTGGTCCGCCATCCCCAGCAGAATTGGTCAGATATTGCCCGTGTCACGGTCCTGACCGTCTCCACTATGGGCTGTCCTTGTGAGCCCGTGCTCCTCTGGGACCGTCTTCACTGACCTGACCTCTCTCAGTCTTGATTGCTTTCAGCTGACCTGGCTGGGTTAGGAGAAAACCTGACTATGGAGTCCCAGAGCCATTCTCTGCCCTCTCTATCTCCAGGAGAGGAAGAAAATCACAGGGATCTCCATGGAGAAATGACCCACGTGAGGGCCTGGACTCTCCAGCAGTCACAGCAGAGGAAACTCCCTGAGGAAGAATGGAGGATCTGAACGTCCAGACTGGGAAAGCAGGGTTGTGTTAAGGACTATTTAATTCTCATGAGCTCCCTGCCCCAATGTATAAGCCAGCGAATGACAACAGACTGAGAATAAGTTGTAGGACTATAGGACCATGATGAAGAATTGTCCAAGGAAGCACCCCTTTACTCTGTTTGCAAGGTGAAATTGCTGTGGATCCAAAGTTTTCTGAAAGGCAGCAGTGAGTTTCTGGAGGGTGAGTTACCTGCTTTGCACAGGGAGGCTGAGACCAAGGCTTGCATGGTGTATCTGCTGTCACCAGGTGGTCAGGGAGCCTGGGAGAGTCTTAGTCTTTCTGGGCTTCAGTTTTCTCATCAGTAAAGTAGAGGCTTATTGTACCTCTCTGAAGTCCCTTCCTGCTCAGTTTCCTCTGAGTCCTTGAGGGACTAAGATGGTTTTTTACACTGCCTGGACCTGTAACCTGCACTGACCTCTCTGGATCTGACTCCTGACTGGCCCCTGTGTGGCTCCTGCAGAGCCTGAGCTGAATCCACATGCTGGAAACCCAGAACCGAGGGAACAGATGAAAGAAAGAAAAGTCAGCAGGTTTTGGAAAAGAGAATAACCTGCAAAGGACAAGTCAATGCTAGAACAGGTGAAAACCAAAGAAGGGAGAATAAGGACAAACTGGGCCAGGAGCCTCAGGGAAACGGGCAATGGGCCTATGATCATTCCACCACTCGAGGAGCAGCGCAAGCTGAGCAGTGGGGACCGAGAAACTTACTCCACAGGAGTCTCCTGACCCTGGCCAGGGAGAGCCAAAGGGGGGATCAGAGCTGGTTTATAGTGAGGGGCAGCACCAAATCCAAGACGGGGAGGATGCGACCGTGAGCCCCCACACCAGACTCCGGAGCCTCGACCTGGGGGCTGCCGTAGCTGTGGATGCTCTTCAGGTCAGTGTGGATTAGAGGGAATAACCGTGCTTGGAGAAGGGTTAGAGATGTCCGTTCTTACATTAAACAGCCCTGCCCTATGTCAGGTGCCAGAGTAAGTGATTCTTGCCAGTATATGAGGCAGTGCTACTTACACTATTCCTCTGCACTTTCAGTTGAGGAAGGTCTCTATGTGATGGGTATTTACTGGGTGTTTAATTTTCTCTACACTGTGGTAAGCATTTGGGGTTCACATAGTAGTTTCCTCAAGGAACTCAAGCCCATGAGAGAAAGAACACAGAGACCTGATTTCAAGAAAATAGAGTAGTTCTCCAAAAGTGGAGAGGAGAGGAGAGCCCAGAGGAGGGGAATGTAGGTGAAGACATTGCTCCTAAGGACAAGGGGAACCATAAGAGGGATTCTTCAGAGCAGTCCTGTTTTTCCTCCAGTGTCCCGCAGAAGAAGATCCTGGGGCATGACTGGTGTAGAGCATGGGTCTACAGGTGTAGGAGGGGCACTTGCTGCATCTTGGGAGAAATTATAGCCTCCCTGGTAGGACATTTTGGAGAGGAATGTCAGTGATTGGATGGGATATCTGTGGTCAGTTTTATTCTGTCTTGAGTGA
>NW_016107806.1:32490-36785 GCF_001604975.1 Cebus imitator | reverse complement strand
TTTCTTCTTAGCATTCTGTATTTAAAGTGCCTCCATGTCTTGTCATGGCCTGATAGCTCATTTCATTTATCACTGAATCATATTCTCTTGTGCAGATATACCACAGTTTGTTTAGCTATTCACTTACTGAGGGACATTTTGGTTACTTTCAGTTTTTGATAAGTATGGGTAAAACTGTTGTAAATACTTGGATGCAAGTTTTTGAGTGAACGTGTTTTCACTTTGCTTTGGTAAGTATCTAAAACTGCTATTTTCAGGATTATATGGCAAGGCTGTGTTTAGCTTTTTATTTTATTTGTTTAAAAAAGAACTTGCGAAACTGTTTTCCAAAGTGACTAGCGTTTTGCATTTCCACTAGCAGTGACTGAGAGTGCCCGTTGCTCTGCGTCTTTGACAGCCTGGGGTATTGTCCCTTGTTTGGATTTGAGCCTTCCTGTTAGGTGTATATTATAGTGTAGTGGCATCTCATTGGTTTAATATGCAATTTCCTAGAGACACATGGTTTTGAGCATCTTTTTCATATGCTTATTTGCCATCCATATATCTTTTCTGGTGAAGTATCCAGATCTTCTGTCCATTTCTAAATTGGGTTTTTTCCTTTTTTATTATTGAGTTTTAAGAGTCCTTTATATATTTTAGACAATAGTCTTTCATCAGATCTGTATTTTGCCATTTTTTTTCCCAGTCTATCACTTGCTTATTCATTTTCTTAACAATGTCTTTCACAGAGCAGAAGTTTTAAATTTTTATGAAGTTCAACTTATTAATTTTTTCTTTCCTGGATTGTGCTTTTGGCATTGTATATGAGAAGCCATCACCAATCCCAAAGTCCCGCAGATTTTCCCCTATGTGATCATCTACACGCTGGAATCCCAGAGCTGTGGGAACAGGTAGAAGAAAGAAAGTCAGCAGGTTTAGGGGATGAGAATAATCCACAAAGGACAAGCCATCGGTAAATGAAAACCAAAGAAGGTGAGAATAAGGACAAACCAGGAGAGAAGCCTCAGGGGAAATGGGCAATGCTATGATCATTTAAACCCTCAAGGAGCAGCGTGAGCTGAGCAGTGGGGACTGAGAGAAACCGACTCGACAGGAATCTCCTGCGTCTGGCCAGGGAGAGCCACAGGTTAGATCAGAGCTGGTTTGTATTGAGGGGCAGCTTCAACTCCAAGAAAGGGTCAGAGATTTGTAATCAGTTTTATTCAGTCACGGATGAACACTCCCCAGACCCAGGAGACCCAACATCGGTGCTGCCGTAGCAGTGGATGCTCTTCAGGTCAGCGTGGGTTAGAGGGAATAATCATGCTTGGAGAAGGGTTGGAGACGTCCATTCTTACATTAAACTGCTCTGCCCTAGGTCAGGTGCCAGAGTAAGTGTCCCTTGCTTGATTATGAAGCAGAGATACTAATAATATTCCTCTGCACTTTCAGTTGAGGGAAGTTTCTCATAAATATTTATTGAGCATGTAATTTTCTTTATATGTGCTAAGCACTTGGGATTCAGGTAATTAATGTCTCTCTAAAGAATCTCAAGGCAGTGAGTGGAAGAACACAAACAGATCATTTCTGCTTTGAATAGAAATTCACTTTACCTCTCTTTGCATGGCAATGGGGCCAATCTTCCCTAAGCTACCCCTTACAAGAAAAGGAATCATACTAGTAAGAATTCAGACTTCAGCAAACATGGATAAGTAAGGAAGTCTTATAAATGTGTTCTAGCCACCTAGCAAGAAACCAGGAATTTAGCAAGTTCGTTCACATTCAGGACAGTTGTGTTCACTAGATCAGAGGCCCTGAGACATGAAGAACAGACCCCCTAACAAGGGAAAGTGTTTCTTCCTGTCCTAGGACATCACTGCCAACTTCAGGGAAGCAGGAACACAGCTGCCCGCTTTACAGTATGGACTGCTTTTGTGCCTGGAATGTGTCTGATTTGTGTTTGAATGTCCCTGTACCCATTTCAGGGAGCCTTCGGAGGAGTCTGAATCACTGATGGAATTGGACAGTGCATGGAGATGGTTGAGCAGGACGAGGGTAAGTGCAGGGGCATGGCCAGGTCATACTGGGAGACAGTGAGCGGCCCCGATGGAGACAGACAAAGATAAAGTCAAAAGTGTGTGCTTCAGTGTCAAAAACTCAAACCAATAACTAATTTGCTTTTATAAGTAATAAGTATTTTTCTATTTACATGAGGATTTAATCTCAAACAGAAATGATAGAAACAGTAAGTCCAGGGCATAAAACCTAAACCATAGCTCATATTTATTCTTCCTAAATAGAGATATTAGCAAAATCTTCATAAAACATGTATTGTGGATATAAGAAGGCAAAAGTCGGCCAGGTGCGGTGGCTCATGCCTGTAGTCCCAGCACTTTGGGACACCGAGACGGGCGGATGAGAAGGAGGGGTGACTGACTTCATGACTAGCATTAAGAAAATATCACATGTTGGGAAACTGTTTCTGCCTTGATGATTTTATACACATAAGAGATGAAAAGTGAGGCACGTGCTTAGATATACTGGGACTGAGATGGGACTGTGGCATTGTCACAAGTGTACACGAATACTGAGAGTGACTGATAGAGGAATGGTCCCCAACGGTTGTGACCTCAGGTAAGACCAAAGGCCTGTGTTTTAGCAAACCCTGGGCAATTGGAATGAAGTGCTCTCAAGATTCCATGACACGCCCAGCTTCTAATTCTGTTATTGCAACAGCAGGCCGTTACCTGGGACTCTGGCCACTGTCTCCCACACTCTTGTCAGAGTCTGAGCTACAGGCAGCACCTTCAGCTCCCAGCTGAAGCATTGCGATCCTTGTTTTTGTGGTTAAGGACCCTAAAGTGCTGTGAGGATCAAGTTTTTCTCAACAGTAAGTTAAGAATTTGAGTTATTGACATCCCCCAGTCCTGATTAAACCTATTTGATTTCCAGTTTTTAACCCATCATGTGTTTGGGTTTCTTCTCCCCAGTCCCTGGCTCAACCTGTGGTGCCCCAAATATCAGCATGGCAGCATCTGGCAGGACGTGTTCCACGAAAACCACAGAGGTGAACTTTCCACATACTATCGACAATTCCTACTCCCGGCAGGAAGAGACCAAACCGAATTTCGGAGCCAGCAAAAATAGACTTCTTCTGAGCCAGGTGGCCTACTTCCTGAACTACCAGCTGAAGACATACAGTAAGTTCTATAGGTTGACCACCACGAAACTGATGAATGAGGTCCTGTCTTGTCTAGAGAAACTAACCAGTCTCTACATCAAAATTAATTTCATCCTTCCCATACTTGTAGAAAATAGAAATCGGTATTTTAACATTTTGTTAAAGATGGAAGACAGATGCCAAAGTGTTTAGCAACTTTTCCACATCTGCAGTAAGGTGGCTGTGGGACTGGGGTTACAATCCCACCTATTGATTTCTGACACAGGCAGAGAACCACCTGTTTTTCTCAGCAGGAGGCTAAATCCATGTTTACAGAAATCCTCTCTGTACCGTATAAGATCCTGCAGACAAGTAGCATCCAGTCTGTTGGTCTAAATGCCTGAGGCTACTGAACTTCCATTTGGTTCTGGTTTTCTGAGGCCCAGTAGGCAAAGCTGTGTTCTGGGGACACTATGGAAACACGTGATAGCGCACAATTCCCACTGTGGGGAGCTTAAAGGGGACCCTGCTCCTAATAGGACCTGTGGTATGTGTAAGTGGCACCATCAAGAGCAGGAAGTACCCTGGTACTGGTGCCTAAGCCTCCCAATTAGCTGGGATCCCCGGTGGGCACCACAACACTTGGCTAATTTTTGTATATTTAGTAGAGGCAGGGTTTCACCATGTTGGCCAGGCTGGTCTTGAATTCTGAGGTCAAGTGATCAGCCCACTTGGGCCTCCTAAAGTGCTGGGATTCTAGGCATGAGCCACCATGCCTGCTTCACAGATTTTTTTTAAGGTTGTTAGAATTCATCCATCGGCCCAGTCGCCTATATAAATTTCTCTAACCATTCATTGACCATGACATATGATGAAATAAATCAATATTGCCGCAACGCTTCTGGAAAATAGGGCAATTTTTGGAAGACTTTGGGGAAAAAGTTTTAATTTGATCAGAGGATATGTGATTAAGAGTTTGTCCCATGCATCTGAAAAGCAGGCTCATCTACTTCTAGGGCGACTTAGTCTAGGGCCCGGTAGAACATTCCCATCATAATATCACGTTCCTACACTCAGAATGTTTTACATCCTTGTGCTATGACTGGACACTGATTTGGTCTTGTGTGAAGTGTGATTTGCTTAATATGACCTGCTC
>NW_016107806.1:24975-27712 GCF_001604975.1 Cebus imitator | reverse complement strand
GAGCAATAATCTCATCTCAGATAGAGCTCATTGGCTAGGATACTGCCACTGCGCAAAGTTCGCAGACTCCTTTCCCAGCAAGTGTGGTTAGAATTTACATATTGTCCAGTTTCAGGTATAGATGCCTCTGACCATTCAGTGACCTTGCTACCTGGTGAGAGAAGTCAGTATTGCAGCAACACTCCCAGAGAATAGTTTGACTACTTTTTGGATATTTTCTGGGAAAATATTTGGTTTAACTTTGCATAGACTCAGGCAGAGAATATAGCACTGTGGTCCTCCTGTACAGGGAGATTTTGGCCTGTGCATCTGGAAAGCAGGCTCATCTACTCACCAGGCTTCATCCAGGGCCCCCTAGAATCTTCCTGTCAGAATTCGTATTCTTGCCCTGAGAACAATTCTGTGCTTGTGCTATGACTAAACACTGGTTTGGTCTTATGTGAAGTGTGATTTTCTTAATGTGACCTGCTTTTCTGAATTGGCTTACAGAAGATCGAAAAGATCATGAGGAGGACCGGCAATACGGATACAGCCAAAATAAACTTCTTATGAGTCAAGCGGCCCACGACCTGGGCTGCCGGCTGAAGACAGAAGGTAAGTTCTATAGGTTCACCATCACAGAAGTGCTGAAGAGTGTTCTGTGTTTTGTCTGAGAAACTGAACATTCTCTACATCAGAATTTATTTCATTTTCCCCATAGTTCTAGGTAAATATAAATTTGTATTTTCACATTTTGTTAAAAATGGATGAGAGAGGCCAAAGCATGTAGCCACTTTTCCACGTCTGCAGTAAGGTGGGTGTGGGACTCAGGGTAAAATCTTAGCTATTGATTCCTGGCACAGGCACAGAACCACCTGTTTTTCTCAGCAAGAGGCCAAATAATGTTGACAGGAATCCTCTCTGTACCACAGAAGATCCTGCAGACAAGTAGCATCTAGTCTGTTGGTCGAAATGTCTGAGGCTCCTGAACTGCCATTCAGTTCAGGTTTCTGCTGAGGTTCGGTAGGGAAAGCTCTGTTCTGGGGGCCTGGGGGAAATGCAGTGATAGTACACAGTACCCACTGTGGGAGCTTCCAGAGGTCTCTGCTCCTTACATCATCTGATGGGAGGTGGTCTTTGGAACAAGAGGCAGCATGTGTCCAGTTGTAAAGGACTCAAAGGAAGCTGTGACGGGAGGGGGTTGTTGGAGTGGAAAGAGCTCTGGATTAAGAATGAAGGTCCCCAGGCTGTATGTTCAGCAGTGTTTTTAGTAACTGTCTGTGAGCAATTGATTTCTCCTTCCTGACTTTCTGTCTCTCCATCTGCAAAGTCAGGCAAATTTCTCTCTCTCCATCTGCAAAGGCAGATATCTTGCAGTGCCTGAAGCATTCAAATGTGTGAACACTTATGACCGCTTATCAAAACGAGATAAAGGCCCTCGCTGTGTGGTGTTGGAGACAGCGCTTGATGTGTGGGCATTTGGTGTTAGGACGCAGCTCAGACTGGAGCACTCCCTGTGGAGAGAATGTCCCTGAATAACATAGCAGAAGCCACTTGGAGGGCCTTTGAAGTCACCTGATGTGCAGAGGATTGTGGGCCAAGTTTGTTTGTCCTCTCCTAAGAGAAAGAAATAGGTTTTAAATGTGAACTGTGACAGGAAGGCAAGCGTGTCCCTGGGCATCAGATCTGTCTCAGGATTGGGGAGACAGCTGCCAAAGTCCAGAGAGAGGCTGCACAAGCCTCCAGTGATGTGGGAGCAGAAGGTCTTTTCAACATTTGGCCTCATCTTGAGGGTGAGCCTCCGGATCAGAAACGCATTGCCTGGTGGATCAGGAAACCATGCCATGGCGTTTCGTTAAAGAGAAACCATGAGAGCTTTCAGTAGAACAGGGACCCACACACAGGCGTCCATGTCCCTGTGCACTTTGGGCTGACTGTGCTTGCCTAGTGTGAAACGGGAAATATCTGAACGAACACATCTGTACTTGCAGAAAATAACCAAGATGAGGATGAAGATGCTCATGTCGCAGAGTCTGAGCAATTACAGGAGTCACGTGTCCCCAGGTAACGCTGAATAACCAGGAGCAATTAGTGGTGGTAAAGTATGGAAAAGTTCTAGAATCTCACCCTCTCTGGTGTCTACCATGGGCCAAAAGCCTCCATTCCCTTGGCCACAATACGTTCAGTTCAACCCAACTTAGACACGGGGTGTGGCAGCTGTTGTGGTTCTTTGTATGTGCTGAGTGCCGTGTCTGAATTATGCAGGGATAACCGAGTCTCTGTTCTTCTCAGCTCCTTTCTTCCCAGTGTGATGAATACCAGCTGCTCTCTTTCTCTCCGGTTTCCCATGGCATCCATGCTCTGTGGCAGAGAGGAGGATTGCCTGTTTCCTCTCAAAGGGAACCTCCCATTTGCCTTCTGAGAGCCCTCTCTGATTCCTCCTGTGAAAACCAGCCAGGACTTCCTGGGGTCCAATCTCCCTTTGTTTAATCTTTTGTCATCTCTATACCATCAGGCTCATCAGGGAGGTGCTCAAGAGAGTCCTTGAAGACTCACCGGAGGAATGTGTCAACACTCGTTCAAATAGCTATGGCCCTTCTGACTCCAGCCAGCCTGACGGAGACACCAATGAAATCCCATTTGAGGATGACAACGTCAACTCTGCACTGGTTGTCGAGAGTCCATCGTCTCATGATGTAGTGGAGGATGCTCTAATCATTCTTTCAGGTGACCCCTACATTCCTTGTTTTTGGTACCT
>NW_016107806.1:21890-23804 GCF_001604975.1 Cebus imitator | reverse complement strand
TCTCATCTCAGATAGAACTCATTGGCTAGGATACTGCCACTGCGCAAAGCTCGCAGATTCCTTTCCAAGCAAGTGTGGTTAGAATTTACATATTGTCCAGTTTCAGGTATAGATGCCTCTGACCATTCAGTGACCTTGCTACCTGGTGGGAGAAGTCAGTATTGCAGCAACACTCCCAGAAAATAATTTGACTACTTTTTGGATATTTTCTGGGAAAAAATTTGGTTTAACTTTGCGTAGACTCAGGCAGAGAATATAGCACTATGGTCCACCTGTACAGGGAGATTTTGGCCTGTGCATCTGGAAAGCAGGCTCATCTACTCACCAGGCTTCATCCAGGGCACCCTAGAATCTTCCTGTCAGAATCTGTATTCTTGCCCTGAGAACAACTCTGTGCTTGTGCTGTTAGTAGACACTGATTTGGTCCTATGTGATCTGTGATTTGCTTAATGTGACCTGCTTCTCTAAATTTATTTGCAGAATGTCAACGTGATGATGAGGAAGAGGAAGAAAAAGGGCCAGTGCCCCCCAGGTAATGCTGTGGAGTTGTGGGCTGTTAGTTCAGTAGTGACATGTGGAGACTGCAGATCCTGGAAAAACGAGGAAGTGATGACTAGAACTCTTTCTTCCCTTCACCCAGCTACAAATTGTCGTTACTGACAATGTTTTTCATGATATCTGACACTTTTATATGTTTTGATTTCTTAGTCCTCCCAAGATAGGAACCTGCCATCAGATGAGCCAGGTGAACTCAGCAAACAGTGATTTCCTGGTTTCGCCTGTTCTCTCCCATGTGTTTAAATCCAGGGAGAGGCGCTTATATTGTTTCTGCGTATTTCTTGTTATCATGTTTGCTAGGATTTGTGAAGAGAACAAATTCAAAAATATACATATGATATCAAAATAATGGAAAAGGGAGGCCTTTAATAGTCAAGGTCTGGGTGTCTGAAATGCCTCAAGAGCTGTGTTCACTTGAATGCCGCATGTAATATTCAACACAACTTCTGCGAGGTAGTTGAAGCCCCGTGTTAGTTCTCGTGCTGCAGTTCATGATGAGAGTTACAGGGAGTCTGGGTGGCCTGCAGTGGCTCATCTGTGCAAATGCACTGAGCACCTGCTGCTCATTTGTGCTCTGTCCCCAGGGTAGTCTCCCTCTGCCCTGCATTTAGTAGGATATTGTTTTTTTCCTCTTGAAGGAAAAATGCCTTTGCTTTCTGAGACCACTCCATTCTGACTTCCATCAGATCAGCTGGGAGACTTTGTTGTCTAATCTCTGTTGGTTTAATCTTCTGTCATCCTGTCCTGCCTGGCTCATCAGGAATCTGCAGGAGTCTGTGGAGGAGGAAGCACCTCAGGAGTCCTGGGATGAAGGTTATTTGGCTCTCTCACTTCCTCCTGGCACATCTGCCTTCAATGAGCCTTACTGGAGCAACTTGCACTCATTAGAGGAGCAGGAAGTCGATTTGGCTGGTGACATAGACAGTGAGTACTCCACTGTGAAGGTGATAAAGCTCCACTTTCTGTCCCAGATAGACCCCATAGCCTTTGTGCATTGCTCCCCTGGCTGGGCTGAGAGTTGTCATCACTGTGGGCTGAACCTGTACATCAGTGTAGATTTCGATCATTCTGGATTCCAGTCTGAAGCACGGACATGGGGTGGGTCAGTGAGCTTTGCTTTCTCTCTAGTCTCAGGCCGTGCCCGTCGCACCCTGGACCTACTGTCAGGACATTGAAACCCAAGGCAGGTGTTGCACTCACACCAAGCTATGCAGTGCATGCCCACGAGTTGTCTGTCAGTCTGAATTCAATGTCTCTTGCCAGCTACCAAGTTCCTCATGAGTTTTGTTCCCCACGCATGTCTGTGAGGTTCTTCCCTGCTTGTACAAACTTGGTGTAACTGTTTGTACCAACTTG
>NW_016107806.1:19102-19999 GCF_001604975.1 Cebus imitator | reverse complement strand
GTACCAGGACTGTTCCACCATTTGTCTATCGCCATGATCATAGTACCAGGACTGTTCCACCATTTGTCTACCACCATGATCGTGGTACCAGGACTGTTCCACCATTTGTCTATCACCATGATCGTAGTACCAGGACTGTTCCACCATTTGTCTACCACCATGACTGTGATACCAGGACTGTTCCACCATTTGTCTACCACCACGACTGTGATACCAGGGCTGTTCCACCATTTGTCTATCACCATGACTGTGATACCAGGACTGTTCCACTGTATGTCTATCACCATGATCGTGGTACCAGGACTGTTCCATTTGTCTATCACCATGATCGTGATACCAGGACTGTTCCACCATTTGTCTGTCACCATGATCGTGGTACCAGGACTGTTCCATCATTTGTCTATCAACATGATCGTGGTACCAGGACTGTTCCACCATTTGTCTATCACCATGATCATGATACCAGTACTGTTCCACCATTTGTCTATCAGCATGATCTTGGTACCAGAACTGTTCTACCATATGTCTATCACCATAATCGTGATACGAGGACTGTTCCACCATTTGTCTATCACCATGATCGTGATACCAGATCTGTACCTTTCAGAGACACCTTATTGCTACTGAAGTAATTGGAAAAATCCGTTTTAAAAGTATTAATATCCAGTGTTCAAATTATCATTTCCTAAACATTTTATTCATTAATCATCACTGGCAGTGTCAATTATTATATTTATATCTCTACACTGGAAATTTTCCATTTTTACCGTATCTTTGCTTTTCCTAGTTTCTGTTGCTGGAAAAACAATTCCCTGCCTGCATTTTCATTTTTCCCAAAGTTAATTTTAATCTATACTATTAAAAGTTTTTCTCTTAAGATAAGACTGTCAGCACATA
>NW_016107806.1:14531-16562 GCF_001604975.1 Cebus imitator | reverse complement strand
GCAGATTCAATACAACTTTCTCAAAATGGCCCTTTTTATAGGAATGGTTTGGAAGAACTTCATATTCCTAAGAAATAGCAAGTGTGCCCCCAGAACAAAAGTGATCTTGAAATACAAGAAGGAATTTCCTCTATTCCAAAGGTCTTTAACTGCTCTCAGCAATACCTGGTAGTCTTCAATATACAGGCTTTCACATCTTTTTTTTTTCCATTCGTTTCTAGACAGAATCTCACTCTTTCTCTCAGGCTGGAGTACAGGGGCACAGTCCCAGCTCACTGCAGCATGGAATTAACAGGCCCATGGGATCCTAGGGCCTCATCCACTGAGCGCCTGGGGCTACAGGCTCACACCGCCACACCTGGATAATTTTTATAGTTTTCAGTAGAGATGAGGTCTCACTATGTTGCCCAGGCTAGCTTTAAATTTCTGAGCTCAAGTGACCCTCCTGCCACAGCCTTCCAGGTTGCTGGGATTTGAAGCTGAGCCTGGCCGGCTTTCACATCTTTGCTCTATAGTTTATATTTCCTAATGCTATTGTAAAGTACTCTTTTTAAAAATTTCTATTAAAATTATATATTTAAGGAATTCTATATATTTGTGTATATTCAAGGAACAGAACCTGAGGATCATATACATACACATATACATATACATGTACATATACATATACATAATGAACCAATGCCTACTAGGTGAGGGGCTGCCTTGTGAGCAAACCCAAGGGCCCTGGCTCATGAAGCCCTTGGCTAGAAAGGTGGAGGGATCAGCCAGGTGGGCACACAGCAGATTTCTCGTTTTCTTTTGGCAAACACACACACAAATATCAGCACCTGCTCACTGGAGTCTCTGGCAACCCTGACCAGGCTTCATGATGGGTGAGGTGGGCTAGGAATGGGAAAGTGGATGACCCCAGACCTAGAGACTGCCACTGTCACCTGGGCACCTGGAATGTGCGTGGAGGAGTCTCCCGCAGATTTGGGCCTGGATCAATGCCCAAACATGCACAAGGACAGGACTCTCGGCCTGGATGTTTGCAGAGCTCCCAGTCTTCTAAAGAGGCTGGTGGTGGGGAGGAAGTTTCAACAAAACAGAAGATTCTGGGTACTCGAGCTTGGCAACAGAATACTTCCCTGTACTACTAAATGACAATATCTGACATGATGAATGACACACTTGAGCAACAGCTTTCACTGTTTCACCAGCAGTGTCTCCGGACCACTAGGGTAGTGCTGTCGAATGTTGACTGAAACGTCAGTGGTTCAAGCCCATCAGTCATGAATGTTTCTAGCTGACATGACCTTCCATCTGAAGAGTCTCTTCCTTGGACCAAATATATCTTAAAACTTCTCTTCAGGCCAGGCGTGGTGGCTTACACCTGTAATCCTAGCACTTTGGGAGGCCGAGGTGGGTGGATCACCTGAGGTCAGCAGTTCAAGACCAGCTTGGGCATCATGGTGAAACCCCATCTTATATAAACAAACAAACAAACAGAAACTTCTCTTCTTCTTGTCTCTTGTCTATTTTCCAAAGTGCCTCTTTGTTGCTTGGAGCAAAATAAGTCCATTTTTAATGTCCCCCCAAGAAACATCTTCCCTTACTTATCCTGGTGTTTAGGGTTTTGAGTTTGTTTTCTCAGCTGCTCATATTTGGAACACTGGAAATTCCTAAAATGGAGAATGACGGAATGTGAGTCACACCTCTGGTGAAGCCACAGACTCTGGGGGAGAAACCTAATCTGCCAGGGTTTGAAGTTAAACACATTAATTTTCTGTGCCTCCATTTCTATATGCCAAATGCACTAAACCAGAATACTCAGCTTGTCCAATGTTTAAATGAGCTGTGCAGGAAAAGCGTGGAGCCCAATGCCTGTCGCATAGTAATTGTTCAATACACATGAGCTCATATCAGCGCTATTGCCTCCAGCATTTCCATCAGGCTTTGATCTTTTATACACCCTTCTTGATACAAGTGGATCATTCTTCAAACCTTCTCTAACTGATGGCCATGAAATTGCTCCAATGTGTATTATTA
>NW_016107806.1:11724-13916 GCF_001604975.1 Cebus imitator | reverse complement strand
GCCACCACCCCCAAACACGCCTCTCAACACCTCACCCTCTAACATGTTTGTGTCCTAGTTTGCTGAGCCAGTTACTACATTGTTATGAGTGGTACCTTTTACTCAGAGTTCAGTCACATTGGATATACATAGCAGGAATGAAGGACCAGTATCTTCCGGGACTCTCAAGTGGATGAGCTTCAGAGATTTCTGTAATCTTTGGCCACACTGCCTGTCTTCTTCTATTCCAGGTAAGCACTGGATATGATGGGCCCAGCTCAGGTCAGGCACTCTCCATGAGCAGGGGAGGGTGGGACGTCTTCATGGGCAGTACCAGAAAGACACTGTCCAAAGAAGGAGAGGCAGTTCTAAAAAAGGAAGGTCAGTCTGGGGCATGGGCAGCAAACCGAGGATGTAAAGAAAACAGTGTCTGCTCTGTGAGGGGAACATGCAGCAGAAGATGGACTCAGAGTGGGAGGGAAAGTTTTGGAAATATGGCCATGGATATTGCTGTGTGAGCTGGAGCCACACGAGACTGTTGGGGGCTCACAGGGGCAGGGAGCTTAGGAGACTCTGCACTCCCCAACCTGGGAGACAGGTGAGGGGACTGTCCTGGTCACCAGACAGAGATGGGTTCTGGGTCAGGCAGTTCTGATGGGAAAGAAAGAACAGGACACCTTCTCCTTAAGGTAAGGGCCTGAGTTCAGGTCTTGGTAGGGAGGGAGGCTGCCTTGGGCATTGGCAGCTGCAGATGGTTGGCCAGATGAGGGCCCTGACATCTATGTGCTATCACCTTGCAGTTCTAGTAAAAGAATCGCTGCAATGAAGGGTCCTTAGGAAGAAGAGGTGGGGGACCCGACTTGGGGCGGGGGCTCCAAGAGAACTGTCTGCCTTGCTGTGCAGAAGCCTGCTGCATAACCTCCCTGGTTCTCTTGCTCAGTGTCCTGGCCAGACCCCCAGAGTCCCTGCCCTGTGTGCCCTGGAAGGGCACAGTCAGATGAGCCAAGGCATCTCCAGCCGGGACTCATCCCTGGGCATTTTTGTGGCTTTGAGGGCCCTGGCCTTCTCCAGGCCTTGTTTTGCAAGAAACTGTCCTGCAGGCGGAGTCAGGGAAGGAGGCTACTTGTCAGTTACCTCTGGGGGGTTCCACAAGGTCCTGACTTGGGTCCTAGTCACTTGCAAACCTATACATCCCCATTCCATCCCCCAAATGATGAAAAGAAACGTTGCCAGGACTCATGCCGGACAAATAGTGTGGGGCCTTTCATAGAGTCAAGTTCTCAGGCCATCAATAATAGCTGAAACCACCTGCAGGAAGGGGCCACGGTGGGAACCTGGGTGGCAGGAAGCAGTCACTGAGCTGTCAGGGTGAATCCTGGCCCTCGCACACCCTTTCCCCTCCCCACCTCCTTGTCTCCTTTCTCCTGTCTGCTCTGTCCCCTCCTTTCCCAAGGCTCAAAACACTTGAGAAGCTTGGACAGTTTCAAAACTGGAGAGATTTGGCCACAACATTTTTCAAGCTAGAAAGGTCCTCCAGAACTCTTGCCTAATTTTTTATGTTGATGAGAAGAGAACAAAAGAGTTTCCATCTGATCTGGTCCCAAGTCTCCTTGGATCAGACTCTGGGTGGGAAGGGGGAGACCCAGGGTCCTGGACTTGTCCCTCCAGGCTGCTCAGCTCCTCTCCCTTCACTGTGAGAGAGCTGGCCAGGGATCAGGAACCCATGGTCTCCACAGATGCTGGGATCCCAGCTCAAATGTAAATACTGGCTGATTCAGGAGGCTAAGGGAGGCAATTCCCTGGAGAGAGTTGTCAGGGTTTGGGACAAGAGCAGCATCTGGTCATTGTCCACAGAGACCTCAAGGACAGGAATCCACTGGTTTGCAATTGGAGGGGATCCCATGAAGGTGAAATGAAACACGCACATTAGTACTAGACTGAAGATCTGGAGATTAAAAACTGCACCTTCCTAAGGCATAAAGCAATTAGGAAATCCGGAAGTAAACTTTCTCATATAGGTCATTTCTTCCAAAGAGACACAGGGCAGCAGCCCAATGACATGAATAAAAAGAATCTCAGGGCTTGGGATTGAGGGGTGGCAGGCTCTTTAGTGGAGGAGGCTTCTCACCTGGAGGCCCAGGGTCACCCTGAGAGGGGAGGGGTCTTGCTGGGTCCCTAGGTCTGGGCCTTCAATAGCACGTGGCTGGCAGCCT
>NW_016107806.1:3119-5048 GCF_001604975.1 Cebus imitator | reverse complement strand
CTGTATTAGTCAGCTAGGGCTGCCATTTAAAATATCATCGACGGAGTGGCTGAAACAACAGAAATTTACTTCTCACAACTATGGAGGCCAAAAGCCCACCATCAAGGTACTGGCAAGGTGCCTAATGGTTCTGGATGCCACTCGGGAAAACCTCCCCAGGATGGCTGTCATGAACATCTGGATCTGGGGCTGCAGCATCACTGTTGGGCAGAATCTCTGTGCTCTTCTCCACGTCCTCAGTGAGGATGGCTTGGCAAGCAGAACACGGCAGTGGCTCACGTGTGTGCCAAGTGAGTGCGCCTATACATGCTGTTAATTGGTGTTCTGTCAACCAAGACATGCAGCGGGAGGACTTGTCTATGCTTCTGTGATATTTGCTTGGTTTGTCTCAGAGTGATTTGAAAGTCTCTTTGGGCTTGCCGATATAGCTGCATGCAAATGCATTCCTTTTTCTTGTCCAAATATTAATAAAAATATTGTGCTTAAAAAAAAAAAGGCATGAGGCAGAAGAGAGGGGCATGTGGGACTGTTGGGCCTAAATGGATTGAAAGGTTTTAATTTCTGGTTCTGTGATTCATGAAAGCAGTTCATTTTGATTGTCATCTTCTTTAAGTTCTGAAGACAAGGCATCGATTGGTGGGAATGTTCAAGATTTAGCGGGAGTAGCTGCGTTTTTCAGACCCAGGAGTCAAAGCCCTGTAAGCTAACAGCACAGGGATTAGTTAATAGTGCACTTGCACTGCAGAAAGTCCTGTTTCTCTCTAACACGTCACAAATGAAAACACTGTGACTTGGTGTCCAGTGGTTACTGCCTACGGCATTTCAAACCATTGTATGAACGTGGTTAGGTTACTCCTTGCATGTACCTAGTTGCTAGCATTCTAATAACAGAACCATGAACAAAAGCATCAAAAATGTGACAGGGCCTATGGCAAATTTATCAAATAAGACAGTTAACTTTTCTCTCCATCATTGAACAAAATGGTAAACGCAAAGCACAGTTTTGGAAATTTAGTATGAGGATAAATAATTTCCTTTTCTTTAAACAGCATACAATAAGGAAAGGTGAGAATAAACACATTGTAATGTTTTTCAGCTATGTTATTTATTTATTTCTTCATTTTGAGACAGCGTCTCCC
The DNA here is from genome assembly GCF_001604975.1 of Cebus imitator. NCBI lineage: Eukaryota > Metazoa > Chordata > Mammalia > Primates > Cebidae > Cebus > Cebus imitator. The sequence continues at coordinate 3,909 of NW_016107806.1, read as the reverse complement.
TCCGTTGCCCAGGTTGGAGTGCAGTGGCAGGATCTCAGCTCACTGCAACCTCTACCCCCACCTCCCAGGTTCAAGTGATTCTCCTGCCTCAGCCTCCTGAGTAGCTGGGATTACAGGCATGCACCATCAGGCCCAGCTAATTTTTGTATTTTTAGTGGGGACAGGGTTTGGAAATGTTGGCCAGGCTGGTGTCAAACTCCTGGCCTCAGGTGATCTGCCCGCCATAGCCTCACAAAATACTGGGATTACAGGCACCAGCCACCACATGGGGCCTTCTTTTAAGCTATTTGAAAGAGCATAATTTCATATTTCCAAAATTGGTTTCTAGATACAGTACTAATAACTGATTAGGTCACTTTCACTACTAAAATCTTCAAACCAGTGCAATATTTGTACATGTTTTGTTTTCAAGTATACACATGAAGGTCCAACAGTGATACAAGGCTTGGGATCAAAAACCAATAGAAATTCACACATCTTTTTAAAATTATTATTATTGCCACTTAATCCTAATGAATGTCTCTTAACTTTAATAATGGTAAACACAACTAACGGAGGTTAAGAGAAATCCCAATCAACATAATTTCCTTAAGGACAAGGCCAATCTCTTCTGAACATGAAAACTTTGTCCCCACATCATGGTTTTTTCTCATTAAAGGAAAGGATCCACAGCCAACTCAAGCAATTGACTGAAACCATCTCAAGTTACTGATTGCACTGAATGTGTACACCAATTAAAAGAGACTGGCAGAATGGAAAATGGGGTTCAACTGTATGTTGTCTACAAGAA
>NW_016107806.1:0-1389 GCF_001604975.1 Cebus imitator | reverse complement strand
CAATTCTCTCTAGAAAATAGAAGCCAAGGGAACACGTTTTAACTCTGGTCTAAGAGGCAAACATTAGGAGCAAAACCAGACACATGGTTTTGAACCAGGGTGTTGAACTAGTCTGGACTGCTAACCAGCTCCAAAACTCAACCCTGGAAAGAAGTGTAGAAGCAAGAAGGAAACGTAGCTTACGGGAACTGTGAAAAACGGCGAACCTCCCACAGAGACCAAGGCGGGTGTGAACCGGTGTGTGAAGGTTGATGTTCACAGGTAGGAAAGAGAACAGGATGGAGACGAGTGTTTTCCGTTCTGCTCTTGCTTCTGACTCCATGGCTGTGGACCAACTGCGGCTCCTACCGCTTCGCAGAAGAGATTTGTCAGTGGCTCTAAATCCGCCAGTGAGGCAGCTGCCATGTGACATCCTTGGCCCATGTAAGCTTCCCTGAGGAAAACAGCAGATGGAAACAGGGGAGGACAAACCAGATGATTGCGGGGCTTTCCTTTTCCAGGTTTCCTCCCCAGAATTCCAGAGCTAATGATTGTCATGACCCCTGCACCATGCTGCTCAGAGAGAAGCTTGAAAAAGAATCCCCTGGACAGAAGATTTGCCTGGTGGGGTGTGAAGCAAACCGGGGTGATGGAAATGAGTTCTGGGGACGTGCTGCTCTCCACTCATGCCCGATGATAATGTTGCCAAGATGACCAAGGACTGGGGTCTTTGTGGACAGAAAGGTCCGAGACCCCTCTCCACAGCTCCCCTCATTTGCAGGTGGCTTCCTCCCCACACACCTCCTCTTTCCCAGGGCCCCGTTTTCCCTCTCTGCCTGTGTCTGCCAGACCCTGACAGCTTCTATCGCGCTGTGACCTACCTAAGGGACAGACAGTTATGGTAAGTAAATGTAAAACCCACAGGGCGCAAACACGGGGAAATGCATTGGCCGGGAATCGAACCCGGGTCTCCTGCGTGGGAAGCAAGAATTCTACCACTGAACCACCAATGCCAGCTGGATGGAACCTTGTGGCCTTTCCTTGGAAACAGGCAAGCTATCGACATGGGAAAAGGAGTCAAGATTTTCCCTGCGTCGTCTTTGGAAGATACAACTAACAAAAAGACACCCAGAGCAAAGGCTCATTTGGAGATTTGCATCAGGCAATACCACGAAGCCATGGCTTTGCATTAAAACTTCATAAAGCCTTATTCTGAAGTGGGCTCTGTACAACCGGATAACAATCCTCTGCAGGAAAACATCGGAAATGCACCCAGTTTCTTGTCTCTAGTCCTGTATCCGGTGGGCACCTGTGGAAAGTTCCTGCCTCGCTTCTTGATAACTTATCTTTGCCGTCTCGTGGCTTGGTGCCTCCCAAACCCTTTCCTCCCATTATTCAGATGAACATCAG
>NW_016107805.1:1529365-1530467 GCF_001604975.1 Cebus imitator | reverse complement strand
GGCTGGCTAATTTTTTTTTGTATTTTTAGTAGAGATGGGGTTTCACCGTGTTGGTCAGGCTGGTCTCAAATTCCTGAACTCATGATCTGCCCCCCTCGCCATCCCAAAGTGCTGGGATTACAGGCGTGAGCCACTGTACCTGGCCATGGTTTTTTCTCTTGCTGCCACCATGAAAGAAGTGCCTTTCACCTCCCACCACGATTGTGAGGCCTCCTCAGCTATGTGGAACTGTAAGCCCAATTAAACTTCTTTTCTTCCCAGTCTCGGGTGTGTCTTTACCAGCAGTGTAAAAATGGACTAATCCACGGGGTTTTGCCATGTTGCCAGACTGGTCTTGAACTCCAGAGCTCAAGTGATAGACCTGCCTCAGCCTCCCAAAGTGCTAAGTTTACAAGCATGAACAAACCCAGTGTTTGATTATTTCTGTTCTGTGTCTTCACTGGGTTGGTGGTCACAGGAATCTACAAATGTGGATACAGTTGCCAAGAATTAACTATACACATAAACATACACAAATGAACGTGAGTAAAACTGGTGAAATCTGATTAAGTTAGTAGACTGTATTGTCAGTTTCCTGTTTTTGAAATTTTAGTTACACAAGATATTACTGTACTATTTGCTAACAACTACATGCATATCTACCATCATTTCAAAATATAAAGCTTAAACTTCTAAGAAAAATTATGCTAATGTTTCCTCCAAATATATCCTTTCAAAGTCATACTAGAACACTGTCTAAAAAGCTGGCATGGAAGTTGTTCATTTCCTTTCTTTACCATTGATAGGGCCTCGAGTCTTTAAAGTTAGATGCTAGTTTATGGAAAATAAGTGGCAAATGATTTTGTTGGGTAGAAAAGATATCTCCAAAGGTTACCATTTCATTGCGCTGTGAATATCAAGCAATGTTATATTTCATTTTGCAGTCTTATCCCAGCATTCTTTTTCCCGTGGACTATATATTTACCAGTCTCCTCTATCTTTCTTCTTTTGCTGGTTCCCTGACAATGAGTTAAATGAGAAGGGTAAATAAGAGGCCAGCTTGCCTAGCAGATAGAGAAAGTGGTATTTCTGACTTGGGAAGACCAGCATGTGCAAAGGCCAG
>NW_016107805.1:1525594-1526925 GCF_001604975.1 Cebus imitator | reverse complement strand
GTGGAACAGGGGTGTGTGGATTATTACAAAGAATAATCATTTTTCACAATCCACATTAAACACAAATATTTCTAAGCTCAAGCAGGTACTTCATTCATTTGAAATCGTACAAAAACTCCAACCACATTTCAATGTAATCACAGAACCAACACTAGGTAAGTCATTTCCTAAAAATGTGTGCTCTCCAACAGCCTGTAGAGCTGAGTTGTTTTGGCGAGGTCTACTGCCATCTAGTGGAAATGGATTGACATAACTAGTGTATCATTTATGTAGTGCTCAAGCTTTCAAATTCAAGTTTTCAAATTATGCTCATTTTATCTCCACAATAACCTGTGAAGTAGACATTGATGATCAGTTTGTTTTAATTTATTTATTTATTCATTTATTTATTTTGTACACGAATGTTTATGGTAGCTTTATTTATAATAGCCCAAACCTTAAAACCTAAATGCATATCAACAGGAAAATGATTAAACAAATTGTAATTTATCTATAAACCTGAACACTACTTGGCAATAAAAAATGACTTACTGGCTGGGCGCAGTGGCTCACGCCTATAATCCCAGCACTTTGGAAGGCCGAGGTGGGTGGATCACGAGGTCTAGAGATCGAGACCATCCTGGTCAGCATGGTGAAACCCAGTCTCTACTAAAAATACAAAAATTAGCTGGGCGTGGTGGCACACGCCTGTAGTCTCAGCTACTCAGGAGGCTGAGGCAGGAGAATTGCTTGGACCCAGGAGGTGGAGGTTGCGGTTAGCCGAGATTGTGCCATTGCACTCCAGCCTGGGTAACAAGAGCGAAACTCCATCTCAAAAAAAAAAAAGGCCTTACTGATTAATGTTACAATATGGATAAAACTCTAAAATACTATGCTGAGCAAAAGAAGTAAACACAAATGAGTACCTATTATATGATTCCATTGAGATGAAACTCTAGAACACAAATCTAACCTGTAGTTACAGAAAGCAGATTTTGCCTTGGGATAGAAATGGGAACTTGACAGAGAAAGGACACAGGAAACTTTTTGGGGGTTAATGGACATGAGTTTCTTTTTTTAATATATATATTTTATTGCACTTTAGGTTCTGCGTGTACAGAACATGCAGGATTGTTGCATAGGTACATACAATTTATTTAATTCAGTCTGGGCTCAGTGGAGCCAGACCTGTAATTATAGCCACACCTGTAATCCCAGCACTTTGGGAGGCCGAGGCCGAGGCAGGCAGATCACTTGAGGTCAGGAGTTCAAGACCAGCCTGGCCAACATGGTGGAACCACTTCTCTACTAAAAATACAAAAATTACAGGTGGTGCACACCTGTAATCCCAG
>NW_016107805.1:1519765-1520994 GCF_001604975.1 Cebus imitator | reverse complement strand
ACAAAAACTTTAAAAAAGAGGCTGGGTGTGGTAGCTCAAGCCTTTAACCCCAGCATTTTGGGAGGCCTAAGTGGAAGGATCATGTAACATCAGGAGCTCAAGACCAGCCTGGCCAACATGGCAAAACCCCATCTCTATTAAAAATACAAAAATTAGCCAGCCATCATGGCAGGCACCTGTAATCCCAGCTACTTAGGAGGCTGAGGCAGGAGAATGGCTTGGACCTGGGAGGCAGAGGTTGCAGTGGGTTGAGATTGCGCCATTGCACTCCAGCCTGGGCAACAGAGCAAGACTCTGTCTCAACATTAAAAAAAAAAAAAAAAGTTTTCATATTAGACCAGGTGTGCTGACCCATACCTGTAATCCCTTTAGGAGGCCAAGGCAGGAGGATTGCTTGAGGCCAGGAGTTTGAGACCAGCCTGGGCAATATAGCATGACCCTGTTTCTACTATATATATATGTTTTATTTATTTATTTTATATATTTGTTTTATTTATTTGTGTGTGTGTGTGTGTGTGTGTGTGTGTGTATGTTAAATTAGCTGGGCATTGTAGCATGTGTCTGTAGTCTAGCCACTTGGGAAGTTGAGGCAGGAGGATCACTTGAGCCCAGGAAGTCAAGACCAGCCTGGGCAACATAGAAAGACTCTATCTTACAAAAAACATTTTTTGGCTGGGCATAGTAGCTCATGCCTATAATCCCAGCACTTTGGGAGGCCCAGGCAGACAGATCACTTGACATCAGGAGTTCAAGACCGGCCTGGCCAACAGGGTGAAACCCTGTGTCTACTAAAAAAGCCGGATGTGGTAGCATGCACCTGTAATCCCAGCTACTTAGGAGGCTAAAGTGGGAGAATCGCTGGAACCTGGGAGGCAGAGGTTGTAGTGAGCCAAGACTGCGCCACTGGACTCCAGCCTGGGAGACAGAGCGAGACTCCATTTAAAAAAAAAAATTAATCCTTCATATTATCGACCACTTATTATAAGCCAGGCACTGTACATGAATGATCTAATTTATTTCCCATTATAATCTAATATAGTAAGTATTATCTGTGCTATTATTCCCACTTACAGATAAGAAGCCAAGACTTAGAGAATTTTAAGAAGCATGCTGAAAGTCCAACAGCTAGTAAGTGGGAGTATCAGGATTCAAAGGAGGGGATGTACGAGGTATGCATCATTAATATAAGTTATCATCAACATCACAAAATGTGTCAGACATTCTCCTAA
>NW_016107805.1:1517840-1518965 GCF_001604975.1 Cebus imitator | reverse complement strand
GGGTTTCACCATGTTGGTCAGGCTGGTCTTGAACTCCTGACTTCAGGTGATTCGCCCGCCTTGGCCTCCAAAGTGCTTGGAATACAGGCGTGAAGGAAGCTATTTTTTAAAAAGTTATTATAACTTGGGCCAGGCACAGTGGCTCATGCCTATAATCCCAGTGTTTTGGGAGGCCAAGGTGAGAGGATCTTTTAAGACCAGCCTGGGTAACACAATGAGACCCCCATCTCTATAAAAATATATATATATATTTTAAATAGCTGGACATGGTGGCACATGCCTGTAGTCCCAGCACTTCAGGAAGCCGAGGTGGGTAGATCATTTGAATTCAGGAGTTCAAGACCAGCCTGAGCAACACGGCAAAACCATGTGTCTACCAAAAAAAGTTCTTTTTTAAATACACACACGCAAAGACAGTGTGGGTGTGGTGGCTCATGCCTGTAATCCCAGCACCTTGGGAGGCTAAGGCGGGTGGATCACTTGAAATCAGGAGTTTGAGACCAGCCTGGCCAACACGGTGAAACCTCGTTTCTACTAAAACTACAGAAATTTGCTTGGTGGCACACACTTGTTATCCAAGCTGCTCAGAGGGCTGAGGCAAGAGAATCAACTGAACCTAGGAGGCAGAAGTTGCAGTGAGCCGAGATCGCACCACTGCATTATAGCCTGGGCAACAGAGCTAGACTCCATCTCAAAAAAAGAAAAGAAATGCAGATTCTGATGCAGAAAGCCTGAAGTAGGACCTAAGATTCTGCATTTCTGTAAAGCTCTCAGTGAGGACAGTACTGCTGGCCAAGATGGACCACACTTTGAGGAGCAAAGTTTGGGCAAGGGGATGGAGGGGAGCAACATTAGAACTGTTTAAAGAAAAATGCTGCCAGGCGCAGGGGCTCACGCCTGTAATCCCAACACTTTGGGAAGCTGAAGCGGGCAAATCACCTGAGGTTGGGAGTTCAAGACCAACCTAACCAACATGGAGAAACCCCGCCTCTACTAAAAATATAAAATTAGCTGGGCAAAGTGGTGCATGCCTGTAATACCAGCTACCCGAGAGGCTGAGAGAGAATTGTTTGAACCCGGGCGGCTGAATTTGGGGTGAGCCGAGATCATGCCATTGCACTCCAG
>NW_016107805.1:1513658-1514720 GCF_001604975.1 Cebus imitator | reverse complement strand
GCAATGTAGGCAGGGATCACTTATATAAAACAGAAGTGAGGTGTGGAAAACAGCTTGATTGGTTACAGCTCAGCATTGAGACATGGTCTGATCAGCTGGTAGCCTGTGACTAACTGAAGATCAGCTGCTGTGCTTGGCTGAGACTCAGCTATTTGTTACAAAACAAAACTTCATATTAGGCCTTCAGTTTATCTGCTGAAGTCAGGTTGCAGTTCTTTCAGTAGGAACTTAAGGTATGGAGGCAGTCTCTGGCCAAATTTAGTTTAATTTGGTAGGAACTTTAGTAACACCTAAGGTCCTATTAGGGTAGGAAGGGTGATTAAAAAGAGGCTCTGAAGGAGCCTGGAGGTGAGAGGGACTTGGCTTGAAAAGGTCCTTGGAGAATCAGGGCAGTGTTATTGGAAAAGATACTATAAAAGCATTTCTTTTTTTTTTTTTTTTTTTTTTGAGCAAGAGTCTTGCTGTGTTGCCCAGGCTGGAGTGCAGTGGTGCGATCTCAGCTCACTGCAACCCCTGCCTCTCAGGTTCAAGTGATTCTCCTGCCTCACCCTCCCAAGTAGTTGGGATTACAGGTGTGCCAACAAGCCCAGCTAATTTTTGTATTCTTAGTACAGACAAGGTTTTGCCATTGTGGTCACGCTGATCTCGAACTCCTGACCTCACATGATCCACCCTACTTGGTCTCTCAAAGTGCAGGGATTACAGGTGTGAGCCAACGCACCTGGCCTATAGAAGCACTTCAAGGCAGAATTGTCAACAGCAATACAAGCTAAGAGACAATAAGGGGCCCTGCTGGTTTCTCAATTAAGAGGCTACTACAGGCTGGCTATGGTGGCTAGAACCTGTAATCCCAGCACTTTGGGAGGCCAACACAGTGGATCATGAGGTCAGGAGATCGAGACCATCCTGGCCAACATGGTGAAACCCTATCTCTACTAAAATACGAAAAAATCTAACTAGGCATGTGGCACTCGCCTGTAGTCCCAGCTACTCGGGAGGCTGAGGCAGGGGAATCGCTTGAATCTGGGAGGTGAGATTGCAGTGAGCCGAGATTGGGCCACT
>NW_016107805.1:1504704-1511946 GCF_001604975.1 Cebus imitator | reverse complement strand
GTGACAGAGTGAGATTCTGTCTCAATAACTAAATAAATAAAAATAAAAATGGGTTATAGCAGGCACCAAGGGAAGGCAGTCTCCCAATAGATAGTAAACACCTGACACAGGTGATCAACAGCTTCATGATGAGATCTCAGGAGTTGGGGGATTGGGAACCAAGCATGTGCACTAAGAGGCAAAATGGCAGATTTTAACTGGTATTTGACCTTCCTCTAGCAACACTCAACTGGTAAGGGAAGAACGCCTCGAATGAGCATGCGCATCACTTCAGCGAACACACTGCACACTTGGTTCCTCCCCAAGTCCTGGCAGGCCACAGCACGAGGACAGCCCACGCGGAGGGAGGAATCAGGGGAGGAGGAATGCATACCCCAGAACCATGCCAGTGTATGGTCGGCTGGAGCTCTTGGATCTCTCAAGTCACTCGCTTGGACCTCCTCCAAGTGTGGTTTACTTCCTTTTGTTCCTGCTCTGAAGCTTTTTAATAAACTTTCACTCCTGATCTAAAACTTGCCTCAGTCTGTCACTCTGTCTTATGCCCCGCGGCTGAACTATTTCCTTCAAGGAGACAAGAATGGAGCTCTGACCCGTGGGAGCCACTGCTGCTGACAGTATCAGTAACCACTGTATGAGGCGACAACACTGGGTCTCTGAAGCAATGTTGAGTGAGATGAGTTGTTGAAGGAGTTAAAACATGGGGTTAGGTTAGAGACTTGGTGCTGAAGGACTGGGCAGGGTGGCCCACGCCTGCAATCCCAGCACTTTGAAAGGCCAAGGCAGAAGGATCACTTGAATCCAGGAGTTTGAGACCAGCCTGCGCAACATAGCAAGACATCGTCTTTACAAAAAATTAAAAAAAACAAAAAACCTGGCTGGGAGCGGTGGCTCATGCTTGTAATCCCAGCACTTTGGGAGGCCAAGGCGGGCAGATCACCTGAGGTCAGAAGTTCGAGACCAACCTGGCCAATATAGTGAAACCCCATATTTACTAAAAATACAAAAACTAGCCAGGTGTAGTGGAGGGTGCCTATAATCCCAGCTACTCAGGAGGCTGAGACAGGAGAATTGCTTGAACCGGGGAAGCGGAGTTTGCAGTAAGCCAAGACTACACTGTTGCACTCCAGCCTGGGCGACAAGAGCAAAATGGCATCTCAAACAAAAAAAACAAAATTAGCCAGGCATGCTACATTACTATGTACATGCTACAGGCATTAGGGCATGCCTGTAGTCCCAGCTACTCAGGAGGCTGAGGTGGGAGGCTTAGGTGGGAGGATCACTGGAGTCTGGGAAGCTGAGGTTACAGTGAGCCACAGTTGGGTCACTGCACTTCAGCCTGGGTGACAGAGCGAAACCCTGTCTCAATAAAAATTTAAAAAAGAGATTTGGCATTGCAATATAGTCACAGACCAGGGACAACCACAAAAACTCAGCGCCTTGGAAAATTCTACATCTGATGTGAACTGGAGGCAGGGGCTCCAGCACGGGGTTATGGGGTAAAGTGCAGTGTGCAGGACCTAAATAAGGTGAGGGCCATGGTGCAAAGGCCTTCCAGAAGCTCCATCTGCCCCTAGCTTCTCTCAGCCTAAACAAGGATAAAAGAGAATTCAAGCATTCAGACCCCACCCAGCCCAGAATAGACTCTGCAGTCTATTAAGTTGCTCTGCATATTTCCAGAGGAATTGAAGTTCAATCCTCCTCCAATTCTGCTCCCCAAATCAGCCCACCTAGGAGTTTATGTAACTATTGTCTCTTTCTCATTCATAGGCAAATATTCAAAGCCTGACCATCACAGAACTGTCCCCAGGGAGCAAACAAGTTTAGAGGCATCATAAAGGTGCTCGTTCCCCTTCCAGCTTGAAAGTACCTGCAGGTTCCCAGAATCAGACAATTGGAGATTGGGGATTCCTCTAGCAAACTGGTTTTGGAGGAGCTCAATGCCTCTAGCCCTGGGCCACTGCCTCCTCTGCTATGCTCTCTGGGGTCTTCTCCCTCCTCTGCCCCTCTCCATCCCCTGGGCATTTGGAGCCATCTTAAAGCAGTTGAACACAAATAAAGGAAGAACATTGCAGTTCTTTCCTTCAAGGATACGTGCTTATACAGGCAGAGATGTGTGATGTATGTTTCAGGATTGGCTCTATGGATAGTGAGTTTGAGACTGCAATAAGCCATGATTGCACCACTGCGCTCCAGCCTGGGCCACAGAGAAGACCCTGTCTCTAAACAAAACAAAACAAAACAAAACCTGAGGAAGTTATCCCAGTTGGGCAGAGGCCAGGAGTTTTGTCTAGGCTTTTGTCTATTCTGCCTGCCTGGGATGCCCTCCCTCATTTCTCTTCCATAAAGCCTTTCTAGGGCCCCCAAGTCTGGGTTAACTTTCCATGGTACTTGGAGAACACCCCAAAGATATTACTTAATATATAGTAATGTGGTAGTTCCTTGGGCATAGAACTGTTCCGTTTTCTTCATCTTGGAATTCGAGTGCCTTTCAAAAGCTCCATGCACTCAGTAGGCCCTCATAAATGGTTTATTTCTTTCTTTCTCTCTTTTTAATAAAGATGGGATCTGACTATGTTACCCAGGCTGGTCTTGAACTCCCAGGCTCAAAGGATCCTCCCATCTTGGCCTCCCAAACTGCTAGGATTCCAGGCCTTGAGCCATTAGGCCTGGCCTCATGAATGTTTTCTGAATGAATGAGTATGAAGGAGGGTGAGCTGAGTCTAGCGGGTCAGCTCACCTGGAGGGTAGGGGCAGGCAGGGCAAGACTGGAGTAAAGAACCAGGACCAAAGCATGGAGGAGCTTATGAGCCATGCTAAGGAATTTGGCATTGACCCCTTAGGCAGATGGGCCATTCAGGAAAATTACTCTGTTATATGATGAATGCATTGGTTGAGGTAAGGGGACTGCTAGAGTGAAGGGGTCTTACACAGGGTTTGACACATGCAGGAAAAGGATGACAATTTCTTTATGAGGAGGCAGCCGGAAGCCTACCGAAGTTAGGCCAGGTGCAGTGGCTCACACCTCTAATTCCAGAACTTTGGGAGGCCAAGGTGGGCAGATCACCTAAGGTCAGGTGTTTGAGACCAGCCTGACTAACACAGTGAAACCCCGTCTCTACTAAAAATACAAAAAATAGCCAGCTGTGGTGGCGAACACCTATAGTCCCAGCTTCTTGGGAGGCTGAGGCAGGAGAATCACTTGAACATGGGAGGCAGAGGCTTGCAGAGGTTGCAGTGAGCTGAGATCACGCCACTGCATTCCATCCTGGACTACAGAGTGACACTCTGTTTCAAAAAAATAAAAAAAGGCTACTGAAGTTATCCAGGTGAGAGTTGACTAGGCTGAAGCTAAACAGATTACTGTTTTGGGGGCAAGAAATATTATCTCACTGTTGCTGCAGGTCAGGATTCTGGACATGGTTTTCCTGGGTCCTTTGGCTCAAGGTCTCTCAGAAGGAAGCAATTATGGTGTCAGCCAGGGCAATAGCCATCTCAAGCCTCTACTAGGGGAGAGTCCATTCCAAGCTTAGTCAGTGGTTGTTGGCAGGTCTCAGAGTCTCCCTGGCTGTTAGCCCAAGTCACCAGTTCCTTGTCATGTGGCCCCTCCATAGGGCTGCTGACCACATGTTAGCTGGCTTTCCCCAGAATGAAGGCAAAGAGAGAGAGAACACAAGATGAAAATTACATCTTCTTTCTGTATACTAATCTTGGAAGTGCCATCCCATTACCTGTGCCCTATTCTATTTGTTAGAAGCAAGTCACTTTGGGCCAGGCACGGTGGCTCACGCCTGTAATCCCAGAATTTAGGGAAGCCGAGGTGGGTGGAACACTTGAAGCCAGGAAAAAAATGAGCCAGGTGTGGTGGCATGTGCCTGTAATTCTAGCTACTGAGGAGGCTGAGTCAGGAGAATCACTTGAACCCAGAAGGCAGAGGTTGCAGTGAGATCATATCACGGCACTCCAGCCTAGACGACAGACCACGACTCTGTCTCAAAAAAAAAAAAGTTGGCTGGGTGTGGTGGCTCATGCCTGTAATCCCAGCACTTTGGGAGGCCATGGCGGGCGGATCATGAGGTCAGGAGATCGAGACCATCCTGGCCTCCTGGCCAACCATGGTGGTGAAACCTCGTCTCTAAAAAAAAAAGTTAACATTTGGAAAAAATGACGCCCATAAGGAAAAGGTATAAACCATGGATAAATTTTTCTTTTTTTTATTTCAATAATTTTTGAAGTACAGGTGGTTTTGGGTTCCATGGATAAGCTCTTTAGTGATGATTTCTGAGATTTTGGTGCACTTGTAACCTGAGCAGTGTACACTGTACCCAATGTGTAGCCTTTTATTCCTCACCCCCCCCACGCTTCTCTCCAAATCCCCAAAGTCCATTATATCATTCTTATGCCATTGTATCCTCATAGCTTAGCTCCCACTTCTAAGTGAGGACATATGGTATTTGGTTTTCCATTCCTGAGTCACTTCACTTAGAATAATGACCTCCAGCTCCATCCAACTCGCTGCACAGGCCATTATTTTATTTCGTTTTATGGCTGAGTAGTATTCCTTGGTGTATATCTACCACATTTTCTTTCTTTCTTTCTTTCTTTTTTTTTAAGATAGAATCTCGCTCCGTTGCCCAGGCTGGAGTGCAATGGTGCGATCTTGGCTCACTGCAACCTCTGCCTCCTGAGTTCAAGCGACTCTCCTGCCTCAGCCTCCTAAGAAGCTGGGATTACAGGTACACATCACCATGCTCAGCTAGTTTTTTTGGGTTTTTTTTGTTTGTTTTTGGTTTTTTTTTGAAATGAGGTTTTGCTCATGTCACCCAGACTAAAGTGCAGTGGCACGATCTTGTCTCACTGCAACCTCCGCCTCCCAGGTTCAAGTGATTCTCCTGCCTCAGCCACCCAAGTAGTTGGGATTATAGGTACCCACCAACCATGCCCAGCTAATATTTGTATTTTTAGTAGAGACGGAGTTTCTCTATGTTGGTCAGGCTGGTATCAAACTCTTGACCTCAGGTGATCTGCCCACCTCGACCTCTAAAAGTGCTGGGATTACAGCCATGAGCCACTGTGCCCGCCAAGTGTCAGCTTCCTTATTGATTCTGATGGCTGCATAATATTCCATTGCGTACATGTACTGTAATTTATTCAGCTAGTCCTCTGTTGACATTTAGATTATTTACATTCTTTTGCCTTTATATAAGCTATCTGCAGAATAACCATGTATATATATCAATTCATGCATATAAATTTCTAAATGTGAAATTTGAGTCAAAAAGATTATAATTTTGATGTGTTGTCAAAGTGTCCTTTATCAAGATTCAACAGCAGGCCGGGCGCGGTGGCTCACGCCTGTAATGTCAGCACTTTGGGAAGCTGAGGCAGGCGGATCACCTGAGGTCAGGAGTTCGAGACCAGCCTGGCCAACATGGNAAAGAAAGAAAGAAAGAAAGAAAGAAAAGAAAAAAAAAGATTCAACAGCAATTATACAAATTTAGCCTAGATATTTCTTTATCTCTTTCAAGCTATATTCAATGGCTGTGAGAAAGGAAATTTGAAGCTGACCCAAAAAGAAGATTCTAAAGAAGTGGTTTTCCCAAAAATGATACATTTGATATTGCGAAATATAAAATTCTTAGGGTTCAAACAGCTTACCTCATAGAAGACACTGAAATTTTAGTTTAATTCTTGTACAATGCTTGTAAAGATTGTGGTTTCTAATACTCCAAAGTCTTGCTATTTGGCTTAATTTTTTAACTTTAATCATGTAGATGTTTCCAGCTGCACTATAAACTATAGAGAGCAAAAAACAGAAAGGTGGCAAATAGTTCAGCTGTTTTACAGACCTGAGCCCTGGCAGAGAAGAGGAAAAGGGGCTCTTCGGGGGAGCGCTCCTGCAGGCTCTTACCGTCCTTGAGGCATTTTCCTTGCCCAAATAAGAAGGAAAACTATTTTCCAGTCTTAAATCGAGTGCCAAAATTATTCTTGGAATTGCTCCCTTCATCTGTCAGTTTCAGTTTTTCCCCGTGGAGGTGTGGTCAGGGCAGCCAGACCTTCACCATCAGAATCAGGATTGGAACTGAATTGCTCCACACACAGCTGGTTTGGAAAAACTCCTTGCAAGGCAATTTTGATAAGGGATGAGAAACATCAGAGAGCTGATACGTGTTGGATCTGAAGCTTTAACCACACATCTGACTTGAGTTTTTCTACAGTGCTGGTGGCCAACAGTGACACAAAGGAATTAATCATCCTCGGAGATTTCTTAGGAAAGAAAAGACAGAGGAGTTGAGTTTCACGGCTTCTTAGTGTGAGTCTCCGGCTCATTTCCTAAGTTCTTCATTTTCATTCTCTTGCTTAGTCTGGTCTAGTCAAGAGTGTGGGCTTTGGAGCCAGATGAACCTTAGCCACACCCATATTTGTCCCTTGCTGGCTGTGGGATCACAGGTGAATTCACCTCCTAGAGATAGGGTCTCCACCAATAAGACCGGGAGTGCACTATCCTCCTCTACCTTCCTGTCAGTGTTGAAGTGAGGATTAAAGAAAATCAATTGGGCCGGGCATGGTGGCTCATACATGTAATCCAGACACTTGGGAGGCCAAGGCCGGCGGATCATCTGAGGTCAGGAGTTCGAGACCAGCCTGACCAACATGGTGAAACCCTGTACCTACTAAAAATACAAAAATTAGTCAGGCATAGTGGCAGGCACCTGTAATCCCAGCTACTTGGGAGGCTGAGGCAGGAGAATTGCTTGAACCCGGGAGGCGGAGGTTACAGTGAGCCAAGATCACACCACTACACTCCAGCCAGGGTGACAGAGTGAGACTCTATCTCAAAAGAAAAAAAAAAAAGAAAGAAAGAACATCAACTATGGGCATGATGTCTTGCACAGTCCTGACAAATAAGGCTCAGTAAATGCTAGTTCCTTTCATATTATCACCTTTCTACCCCACTGGCCAATGACCTAAAACTCATTCTTCTGGAGCTTATAGTCTTAACCAGTATTAAATTAGAAAAGAAGCATTATGGTAAGGCAATCTAAGTCAGAACACCGGCTTCACCTGTACCTAAACTAGAATTTGGAATTTTTCTAAAAATCCATTCCTTTCCATGTGGTAAGATTTTCAAACCCTCTGAAATGTATTATGCAGTGTTGACTTCCCCTCTGTGAGAAAATCCATCCCGCTTGGGGCAACTCTGACAGGTTTTGTAATCAAGTCAGAACTGCAGCTTATATTTAA
>NW_016107805.1:1502761-1504579 GCF_001604975.1 Cebus imitator | reverse complement strand
GGGTTTCACCATGTTGACCAGGATGGTCTCAATCTCTTGACCTCGTGATCCACCCGCCTCGGCCTCCCAAAGTGCTGGGATTACAGGCTTGAGCCACCGCGCCCGGCCCAAATAGATTTTTTACAAAATCAGGTTCAAGTTTCTCTTTCCTTTCCTCTCCCGAGAGAACAGAAAAGGCAGCTCTCAAAAAGAGGAAATGGTTTTATCACAGACAGAGACTTTAGAAATTATCTGAAATAAATGGTTTTGAGATTTTATAAATACAGTACAAATACAGATTACTTTAATGGATTACTTTAATTCAAATTCTTTATTTACAGAAACCTAACAGGGACCAATTTATTTGACCATAGTAGCAGACATTGGTTAGCAATTCACCAAACCTGTTTTTCTCCTGGGCATGAAGCTAGACTATATTTCTCAACTTCACTTGCACTTAGGATGTGCCAAGTAGAATGTGGTCAAAAATGACATACACCCAGGCAAGGTGGCTCATGCCTATAATCCCAGCACTATTGTAGGCCAAGGCAGGAGAACTGCTGGAACCTAGGAGTTCAAGTCTAACTTGGGCAACATAGCAAGACAGGGTCTCTACAACAATCACAAAAATTAGCTGGGCAGCGTGGCATACGCCTGTAGTCCCAGCTACTCAAAAGACTGAGATGGGAGGATCACTGAGCCCAGGAGGTTGTGGCTGCAGTGAGCTGTGATCACACCACTGCACTCCAGCTTGTGCCACAGAGTCAGGAGGAAAAAAAAGCCAGGTGCGGTGGCTCATGCCTGTAATCCCAACACTTTGGGAAGTCAAGGTGGGCGGATCACTTGAGGTCAGAAGTTCAAGACCAGCCTGACCAACATGGTGACACCCCTTCTCCACTAAAAATACAAAAATTACCTGGGCATGGTGGTGGGTGCCTGTAATCCAAGCTACTCAGTAGGTTGAGGCAGGAGAATTGCTTAAATCTGGTAGGCACAGGTTGCAGTGAGCCAAGATCTCACCACTGCACTCCAGCCTGGGTAACAAAGCAAGACTCAGGCTCAAAACAAACAAACAAAAAAAGTCATTACTCCAGCTCTCTCCTGAAAAAAAAAAAAAAGTCATGTATATGTATAACTTCGAGACCTGGCCCATTAGAACTCCATGCCATTTAACCTTCCGCATGGAAGGAAGAAACATAACTCCCAGAACAATCCTGGGAGCGATTTTATTATTATTATTATTATTATTTGAGACAGAGTCTCGCTCTGTCGCCAGGCGCCAGGCTGGAGTGCAGTGGCGCAATCTTGGCTCACTGCAACCTCTGTCTCCCGGTTTCAAGCGATTCTCCCACCTCAGTCTCCCGAGTAGCTGTGACTACAGGCGCGCACAACCACGCCCAGCTAATTTTTGTACTTTTAGTAGAGACGAGGTTTTGCTATGTTGGCCAAACTGGACTCGAATTACTGATCTCAGGTGATCCACCCGCCTCAGCCTCCCACAGTGCTGGAATTACAGGCATGAGCCGCAGCACGCGGCCAGAAGCTACATTTTTAATATGGCAAAAATCTAGAAGGAAGAAGCATGGGTCCCTGAATCACTCCTGGAGAACTTCCCAACCAGGAACATCTGTGTTAGACTACATTGTGAGTGAGAAGCCTTTCTGTATTAAGCTACCGAGATGGGGTGGGGAGGTATTTGCTCTAGCAGCGAGTATTGTCAATACAACCTCAAACACAAATTGCCATCTCCCAGTCTTCAAATGTCTTTACATCAGCCCCTTCCTTCCTCCCTCTCTCTCTCACTCTCTCCTCCCCACTTCCTCTTTCTCTGTCTTCTTT
>NW_016107805.1:1497496-1499155 GCF_001604975.1 Cebus imitator | reverse complement strand
AAGCAATTCTCCTGCCTCAGCCTACTGAGTAGCTGAAATTACAGGCATATGCCACCATGCCCGGCTAATTTTCGTATTTTTAGTAGCGATGACGTTTCTCCATGTTGGTCAGGCTGCTCTCAAACTCCCAACCTCAAGTGATCTGCCCACCTCAGCCTCCCAAAGTGCTGGGTTTACAGGTATGAGCCACCACACCTGGCCACAGGGAAAAAAAATATATATATATATATAATATATATTGTTAATTATAATTAATTATAATCATATAATTAATTATACTATATAAATATATATTATATGATATATATTATATATCATATAATATATATTATATATTATATATATTATATGATATATAATATATATTATATATTACATATTTATATATATGTATATAAATATATATTATAATTAATATATTATAATATATTAATTATATATATATAGAGTCCTGGCCACAGGGGGAAATATATATATATATATTTGAGATGGAGTTTCACTCTGTCACCAGGCTGGAGTACAGTGGCCCAATCTCTGCTCACTGCAACCTCTGCCTCCCGGGATCAAGCAATTCTCCTGCCTCAGCCTCCTGAGTAGCTGGAACTATGCAGGCCACCACGCCCAGCTAATTTTTGTATTTTTAGTAGAAACAGGGTTTCACCATGTTGGTGGCTAGTCTTGAACTCCTGACCTTGTGATCTGCCTGCCTCAGCCTCCGAAAGTGCTAGGATTACAGGTGTGAGCCACCTTGCCCAGTCTAGAAACATTTTTATAAAGGCTAAATTAACTGGACACCATTCAGAGCCCAAGTCTATCAAATACCTGACTCCATGCTGTTGAGAACCCAAGATACTTCTGCCTTCTTTTGAGCCAAACTTCAATTCATTGACTTGAAGAGAAAGAAGAGTCTTCCCCATCAGCTCTGCAGGTGGTGGCAGCGACTCCATTGCCTCTGGTATGCAGGAGGCTTTGTGTCAGTGATGCATATTCGCAAGTGGCTGACCTGAGACAGGAATCTGGTTCTAGCTGCAAGGTCACCTCTGAATTACTGTCCTGTACAACTCCACGGGGCACGATGCACACAGAACTGAATTGTAATCTGTTTGTGCATTGGGAAATCAGGTTGTGGCTTATGGCTAGCATTTTTTTTCTTTTTTTTTTGAGATGGAGTGTCGCTCTTATTGCCCAGGCTGGAGTGCAATGACGCCATCTTGGCTCATCGAAACCTCCAGCTCCCAGGTTCAAGCAATTCTCCTGCCTCAGCCTCCCAAGTTGCTGGGATTACAGGCATGCACCACCACACCTGGCTAATTTTGTATTTTTAGTAAAGACAGCATTTCTCCATGTTAGTTAGGCTGGTCTGGAACTCCCAACCTCAGGTGATCCGCCTGCCTAGGCCTCCCAAAGTGCTGGGATTACTTGCATGAGCTACTGTGCCTGGCGATGCATCTTTAAGAATTTTGTACAGGGCCAGGTGTGGTGGCTTATGCCTGTAATTCTAGCATTTTGGAAGGCCGAGTTGGGTGGATAACTTGAGGCCCAGGAGTTCGAGACCAGCCTGGCCAACATGGTAAAACCCTATCTCTACTAAAAATACAAATATTGCTGGGCGCAGTGGCTCACACCTGTAATCCTAGCACTTTGGGAGGCCAAGGTGGG
>NW_016107805.1:1494988-1496960 GCF_001604975.1 Cebus imitator | reverse complement strand
AAAAAAGAAAATATCAGAGTACATCATATATAGCATGGCAAGAATAGGTATTTTTTTAACCCGAAACAGTTATATAAGTTTATACACACACACACATACCTCCCACACAAGTGTAAGTTTACATATATATTGGTTTTAGTTTTATATATTGCAGATTGCAGAAGATGCTGTGGTGTACTACCCAGAGTCTGTCCTTCAGTACTAAGGCACACAGTCCCCAGCTCCCAGGAATGCTGCCTGTGACTACTCAGAATTTATTTCATCCCCAGGAGCTGCCTACAGTCTGAGAGAGCTGAGTAAACCCAGGGTCAGGACCCCTTCCCAGGGAAAGCCCACATCCAATGACTGGCCAATTCTAAAGGCAGGTACGAAGGTCCAGCCCTCCCAAAGTAACCAACTTGTCCTGGTTTGCCTGAGACTTTCCTGGCTTTAAAACAGAAAGTCCTGTGTCCTGAAAACCCAAGGCAAACTAGATAATCTGGGATGATTGGTCACCCTGCTCTTGCCTCGATTTGGGACACCACTGATGACCCACCTTCAGAACTCTCTGTGGGATCAACTGAGGCTTCCCCTGGGTTGTAGGAGCATCAGAGTTCAACCTCTCCCTCTGCCCAGTCCTGCTTCCCTTGCTCTCTGACAGGGGCTGCTCCTAGGGTGCTCCTCAATGAACAAGCTGCATATAACTCCCCAGCCCAGATCCGCTCCCCAGGGAACCCAGCCAGCTAGTATAGCGAGTTTTAGTGATCAAATGCATTCCTTGCTGGAAATCAAGATCAATAAGATTAGAAGACACTGGTCCAGTAGATACTACCATTTTGTAGTCTTTACACAGCACACCTCTTTCCATTAGTAATAGCATCCTGCTTCTTTTGGGGAAGTAGTACTATTCTGACTCAAGTCAGGGGTTCTTGTGTGGGAACCTCCAACTTCCAACTATCACCACAAGCCTGTGACTCAATCTAGACCAAGCAGAATCCTTTCCTGGAATTTTTCTGTTCATGCTTAAAGAAAAAGACTCCTTTCCTGAGCCCTCCCAGAGGCCATGTAGCCCATACACAGGCAGAGTAGTGGGGGAAATCAGGATAAACAGATTCCTGTGACATCACAGTCGGATTTCAGGCAGTCCTGGACCCACTTGCACCTCTACTCTTCCTTGTTTCTCCTCCAGGTGGGCTTCTGCCAACTGCAGCCAAAATGATCTTGACTGGTGGCACAGACTTTTAAGAAAAGCAGATCATGAAGCAGGGCGCGGTGGCTCATGCTTGCAATCCCAGCACTTTGGGAGGCTGAGGCGCGTGGATCACGAGGTCAGGTGATCGAGACCATCCTGGCTAACCTGATGAAATCCTGTCTCTACTAAATACAAAAAATTAGCCAGGCATGGTGGCATGTGCCTGTAGTCCCAGCTACTCTGGAGGCTGAGGCAGGGGAATCGCCTGAACCCAGGGGATGGAGGTTGCAGTGAGCCAAGATTGCGCGGCTGCACTCCAGCCTGGTGGGAGAGTAAGAGTCTGTCTCAAAAAAAAAAAAAGAAAAAGAAAAAAGAAAAGCAGATCATGATCATTCATCAGGCAAAGAAATCAAGTTATACTGCTGCTTATACCTAATGTTTTTCTTTCTTTCTTCCACTTACTTGTCTCCACTTCTTTTGCTGGGCGCGGTGGCTCATGCCTGTAATCCCAGCACTTGGAAAGGCCGAGGTGGGTGGATCACGAGGTCAAGAGATGGAGACCATCAACATGGTGAAAACTCGTCTCTAGGCTGGGCGCGGTGGCTCACGCCTGTAATCCCAGCACTTTGGGAGGCCGAGGCGGGTGGATCATGAGGTCAAGAGATCTAGACCATCCTGGTCAACATGGTGAAACCCCGTGTCTACTAAAAATACAAAAAATTAGCTGGGCATGGTGGCGCGTGCCTGTAATCCCAGCTACTCAGGAGGCTGAGGCAGGAGAATTGCCTGAACCCAGGAGGC
>NW_016107805.1:1490451-1494858 GCF_001604975.1 Cebus imitator | reverse complement strand
GCCTGTAGTCCCAGCTACTCGGGAGGCTGAGGCAGGAGAATCACTTGAACCTGCGAGGTAGAGGTTGCAGTGAGGTGAGATCGCACCACTGCACTCCAGCCTGGCAACAGAGCGAGACTCCATCTCAAAAAAAAAAAAAAAATGTACTTTCCTCTCTTGAACTACTCCTTTAAGACCTGTTCAAACATCTCCTACTCAGTGAAGTCAAACTTTCCTGCCACTCCCAGACAGGTGCATAGTTACATCCATAGACAAACGTTTATGAGCTCTTGCCACTATAATGCTTATGGCTGCCGCTGTGCTGGTACAAGGCCAGAGATGGAGCAGTGCACAGCCAGGACCTCCAGGCGCTTTAGTGTTGTAGTGGGGCAACCTGGCTCCTAAACAGAAAATTACCCTTTCAGGTGGAAAGTGCGCTGACAGAGATGTTAGAGACCCCTAGGAGGTGGAAGTGTGAGGTAGCAACATGTTTGTCTATAATCTGTTAGCTCCTTTTCTTTTCCTTTCTTTTTTTGACAGAGTCTTGCTCTGTCATCCAGGCTGGAGTGCAGTGGCATGATCTTGGCTCACTACAACCTCTGCCTCCCGGATTGAAGTGATTCCTGTGTCTCAAACTCCTGAGGTAGCTGGGATTACAGGTGCTTGCCACCATGCCTGGCTAATTTTTGTATTTTTAGTAGAGTCAGGGTTTCACCATGTTGGCCAGGCTAGTCTCAAATTCCTGACCTCAGGTGATCCGCCCTCCTTGGCCTCCCAAAGTGCTAGGATTGTACAGACTTGAGCCACTGTGTTTGGCCTTTTACCCCTTTCTGTAATGCAGGTACATAATTGTTTATTCCTTTCTATTTCCTCAGCATCCTTGTATTTCTTTAGCATTTATTGTATTCTATTTTATCTTTTTGTTATTGTTGTTTTTCTGAGACGGAGTCTTGCTCTGTTGCCCAGGCTGGAGTGCAATGGCACGATCTCAGCTCACTGCAACCTCTGCCTCCCAGTTTCAAGCAATTCTCCTGCCTCAGCCGCCCGAGTAGCTGGAATTATAGGCACCCACCGCTGTGCCTAGCTGATTTTATATTTTTAGTGCAGACAGGGTTTCACCATATTGGGCAGGCTGGTCTCAAACTCCTGACCTCAGGTGATCCACCCACCTCGGCCTCCCAAAGTGCTGGGATTACAGGCATGTAATTTATTTTATCTTAAGGGTTTTCTTTAGGAACAGCTTCATGGGTATGTGTATTAGTCAGTTGTTGCATTACTAGAAAGGAATACCTGTGACTACGTCATTTTAAAGAAAAGAGGTTTAATTGGTTCACAGTTCTACAGGCTTTGCAGGAAGCATAGTGCTGGCATCAGCTTCTGGCAAGGCCTCAGGAAGCTTCCAATCATGGTGCAGGGTGATGGGGAGTCAGCATGTCACATGGCCAAAGTGAGAGTGAAAAAGAGGGTGCAGCAGATCCCAGACTCTTCAACAACAAGATCTCACGTGAACTCACTGAAAGAGAACTCACTTAACATCAAGGGGATGGTGTTATGTCATTCATGAGGGATCTGCCCAGTGATCCAGTCAGCTCCCCCCAGGCCCTACCTCCAACACTGAAAATCACATTTCAACCTGAGATTTGGAGGCAACAAATATCCAAACCATATCAGCATGCAACATGTATAGCCATATGGGGCCCCACAGAAGCACCCTGTGCTGGATATAATGCTCTATTGTCACTGTCTCGAAATTCTCTTTTTAAAAAAATTTAACAAGGGGCCTATATTTTCATTTTATATTGGCCTTTGCTTTCAGATTTATTTATCCCAAAATTATAAAGGCAGAGACCCAGGGCTAAGATCCTGTCATGAACACCTTTAAATTCCCCCACAGCATCTTGAGAATGCCCACGGTAATTTTTTTTTTTTTTAGGACAGAGTTTCGCTCTTGTTGCCCAGGCTGGAGTGCAATGGCACAATCATGGCTCACCACAGCCTCTGCCTCCCGAGTTCAAGTGATTCTCCTGCCTCAGCCTCCTGAGTAGCTGGGATTACAGGCATGCATCACCACACACGGCTACTTTGTATTTTCAGTAGAGATGGGGTTTCTCCATGTTGGTCAGGCTGGTCTCAAACTCCCGACCTCATGTGATCCGCCTGCCTCAGCCTCCCAAAGTGCTGGGATTACAGATGTGAGTCACTTCGTCCTGCCAAAAGATACATTCTTAACAGCTTATAAAACTTTAGAAAATAACGTAAACATTTTGGAAAAAATTCCTTTAAGATTTTGGGGGCATAACTTGAAGAAAAGTATGAACTACCTCCAAATATAAATTTGGAAATGTAGAGAATTTGATTGAAAGAAGCTATTCTGCTGGACATGGCGACTCACACCTATGATCCCACCACCACTTTGTGAGGCGGAGGTGGGAGGATTGCTTGAGCCCAGGAATTGGAGACCAGCCCGGGCAACACAGTGAGACCCCACCCCTATTAAATTTTTTTTTTTTTTAATTAGCTGGACCTGGTGGCACATTCCTGTAGTCCTAGCTACTTGGGAGGTTGAAGTGAGAGGATCCCTTGAGACCAGGAATTCAAGCCTGCAGAGAGTTATGATTGTGCCACTGCATTCCAGCCTGGTTGACAGAGACCCTGTCTCAAAAAATAAAATAAAGCCCGGGCGCAGTCGCTCAAACCTGTAATCCCAGCACTTTGGGAGGCCAAGGCGGGTGGATCACAAGGTCAAGAGATCGAGACCATCCTGGTCAACATGGTGAAACCCTGTCTCTACTAAAAATACAAAACATTAGCTGGGCATGGTGGTGCGTGCCTGTAATCCCAGCTACTCAGGAGGTTGAGGCAGGAGAATTGCCTGAACCCAGGAGGCGGAGGTTGCAGTGAGCTGAGATCGCGCCATTGCACTCCAGCCTGGGTAACAAGAGTGAAACTCCGCCTCAAGAAAAAATAATAATAAAATAAAAAATAAAATAAAATAAGGCATTCTAATAAACTTAACCAGAACAATGTGAAATCTTTTATGTTCTTTACAATAAGTCATGGTAAAACGAGACCAGCCTGACCAACATGGAGAAACCCCATCTCTACTAAAAATACAAAATTAGCCAGGTATGGTGTCACATACCTGTAATCCCAGCTACTCAGGAGGCTGAGGCAAGAGAATCGCTTAAACTCGGGAGGTGGGGGTTTCAGTGAGCTGAGATCACGTCATTGCACTCCAGCCTGGGCAACAAGAGTGAAACTCCATCTCAAAAAAAAAAAAAAAAGAGTGTATCTTTTATGGCGAGTGGAGTAAACTAAAAGTTCAGAAAAGTTGGCTGGGCACAGCGGCTCACGCCTGTAATCCTAGCACTCTGGGAGGCTGAGGTGGGTGGACCACCTGACGTCAGGAGTTCAAGACCAGCCTGGCCATCATGGTGAAACCCCATCTTTATTTAAAAAAAGAAAGTTCAGAAAAGTCAAATAGTAAATATTTAATAAAATAGTAGCTACATCTTAACATTTAAAGTAAAAGATTTTTGGCTGATTGCAGTGGCTCATGCCTGTAATCCCAGCAATTTGGGAGGCTGAGATGGGTGGATTACTTAAAGTCAGAATTTCAAGACCAGCTTGGCTAATATGATGAAACCTCATCTCTACTAAAAATACAAAAAATCAGCCTGGCGTTGTGGCATGCTCCTGTAGTCCCAGCTACTCAGGAGGCTGAGGCATTAGAATCGCTTTAACCTGGAGGCAGAGGTTGCCATGAGCCAAGATCACACCACTGCACTACAGCCTGGGTGACAGAGCAAGACTGTGTCTCAAAAATTAAAAAATAATGATAATAGCCGGGCACAGTGGCTCACGCCTGTAATCCCAGCACTTTGGGAGGCCGAGGCAGGAGGTTCATGACATCAGGGGTTCAAGACCAGCCTGACCAACATGGAGAAACCCCATCTCTTACATAAAAACAATGATAATAATAATAAATTGATTTAAAAATAAAATAAAATAAAAAATAAAGTAAAACATTTTTGGCCAGTGAGGTGGCTCACACCTGTAATCCCAGCACCTTGGGAGGCCAAAGTGGGTGGATCACTTGAGCTCAGGAGTTGGAGAGCAGCCCAGCTAACATGGAGAAACCCCATCTCTACTAAAAATACAAAAATTAGCTGGACATGGTGATGGGAGGCTACAGTCTCAACTACTCAGGAGGCTAAGGCAGGAGAATCGCTTGAATCAGAGGGGTGGAGATCGCTTTGAGCCAAGATCACACCACTGCACTCCAGCCTGTGCAAAAGAATTTGACCCTGCCTCAAAAATAAATAAATAAAAGATTTTTGTGACTTGTTTTTTCAGTTATTCATTTAACAACTATTTGTGACATTTCTGCTGTGTGCCAGGCATTGTTCCAGACACAGGGAACACACC
>NW_016107805.1:1487537-1488647 GCF_001604975.1 Cebus imitator | reverse complement strand
TATGGGAATTTCACTTCTTATTTTATTTTTTGAGATGAGATCTTGTTCTGTCAACCAGGCTGGAGTGCAGTGGTGTGATCAGGGCTAAGTACAGCCTCAACCTCCGGGGCTCAAGCAATCCTACCTTCTCAGTCTCTTGAATAGTTAGGACTGCAGACACATGCCATCATGTCCAGGAAATATTTTTTTGTATAGATGAGGAGGGCCTCACCATGTTGGCCAGTCTGGTCTTGAAATCCTAGGCTCAAGTGATTCACCAGCCTTAGCCTCCCAAAGTGCTGGGATTACAGGCATGTGCCACTGCGCCTGGCCCCGTTTAACTTTATTAAATATCTTATTGATGATGCCAATGACTCCCAAACATGTATTGCCAGCGCAGGCCTCCTCCTGAATTCCAAACTCAGAATTTACTTGAAATTTCCTGATCGGGTGTGGCAGCTCATGCCTGTAATCCCAGGACTTTGGGAGGGCAAAAAGATTGGATCTCCTGAGCCTAGGAATTTGAGAGCAGCCTGGGCAACATGGTGAGAGCTCCATCTTTACAAAATAAAATGAAATAAATTTCCTCTGGCATGGTTCAAGGACATCTTAAACCTCACATGTTCAAAACTCAATTGTAAAGTACAAGCTGAGAAATATAAGATCTGGTAGCTGTGGAGACTGGACAAATCTCTTACCAAGAAAAAGGTATTTACCCATATATGGCATTGACTACTGGAGAAAACTAACAGATAAGGAAAATCATGTTTATTAGTAATGAAGCAACATTACTGTCTGGGTAAATACCCAAGGTTCGTTGTCTCACACCAGGGAAATCGAGGACTCAGACACATAATAAGTGAGTTTAAGAGTGGAGGTTTAGCCGGGCGCGGTGGCTCACGCCTGTAATCCCAGCACTTTGGGAGGCCGAGGCGGGTGGATCAGGAGGTCAAGAGATCCACACTATCCTGGTCAACATGGTGAAAGACTGTCTCTACTAAAAATACAAAACATTAGCTGGGCATGGTGGCACGTGCCTGTAATCCCAGCTACTCAGGAGGTTGAGGCAGGAGAATTGCCTGAACCCAGGAGGCGGAGGTTGCAGTGAGCCGAGATCACGCCATTGCACTC
>NW_016107805.1:1479118-1486890 GCF_001604975.1 Cebus imitator | reverse complement strand
ACCTGGCTTTCAGCTATCCTTTTTCTATTGACACAGATGCCAGGATTTACCTATGCAAGCTTTTAGCTCATTTATCTTGCTTGAAAGTTGATTTTTTTCAGGCTGCTTTTTGTTAGAAAAGAAATGTTTTGGGGGCTGCTTTTTATTAAAAGGAAATCTTACCAAGGACTCTCTTACCTCCACCATCTGCCTAAATAGCTTCTTTCTACCTCCTGTATCAGTAACTTGCCCAAAGTTAAAATATGGTTCCCAGACAAATATATACGTATGTGTGTGTTAGCATGTGTAAGAGAGAAAAAAAGAGAGAGAGAGAGAGAAAGATTTTGTTTGGCCAGGCGCAGTGGCTCACACCTGTAATCCCAGCACTTTGGGAGGTGGAGGTGGGTGGATCAGGAGGTCAGGAGTTTGAGACCAGCCTGACCAACATGGTGAAACCCTGTCTCTACTGAAAATACAAACATTAGCCAGGCATGATAGCATGCTTCTGTAATCCTAGCTACTCAGGAGGCTGAGGAAGAAGAACTGCTTGAACCTGGGAGGTGGAGGTTGCAGTGAGTAGAGATAACACCCCTGCAATCCAGCCTGGGTAACAGAATGAGACTCTGTCTCAAAAAAAAAAAAAAGAGAGAAAGATTTTTTTGACATATGAGTGAAGGAATCAGCAGATAGTAAAGCTGGTTCAAAGAGCATTTGAGAAAGAGAGATTTATAAAAGTCACTAGGGGCAGGGTGTGGTGGCTCACGCTTGTAATCCAAGCACTTTGGAGGCCAAGGCAGGCAGATCACCTGAGGTCGGGAGTTCAAGACCAGCCTGACCAACATGGTGAAACCCCGTCTTAAAAAAAAAAAAATAATAATAATAATAATAATAATAAATAAAGGTATCTAGGAAAGATGTGCTGGAGTAAATTTGCTAAGTTAGAGACTGAAACTAGTTAATGTCCTACAGAGGGATAAGATTATGGCCATTTGGAGTATTTGTTTCTACTAAAGAGAAGTCATTTGCATGTTTACCAGACAAAAATCTACAAGTTAACATGCAACTTCACAGAGCATGGGCCTAGTCGATAGCAAATAGTATGCCCAAAACGATCATTTCCTTAGAGAATTAAATCATCCCTGAGTAGGCCTGTCATACAGAACTCAAGTATGACACTGAGAACACACAGCCCTCTTTCTTGCCTCTCTTCATGCTTTGTATAATGTTTAACAAGGGTCAGAACCTCCTCACTTCTTTTTTTCCTAAGCACACAGTTTTTTTTGGTTGGTTGTTTGTTTTTGTTTTTTGAGACAGAGTCTCACTCTGTTGCCCAGGCTGGAGTGCAGAGGTACAATCTTGGCTCACTGTAACCTCCGCCTCCCAAGCTGGGGTGATCCTCCCACTTCAGCCTCCAGAGTAGCTGGTATTATAGTTGTGTGCCACTGCCAGGCTCACGGCTGGGTGTGGTGGCTTGTGCCTGTAATCTCAGCATTTGAGAGCCCAAGGCAGGTGAATCCCTTGAGGTCAGGAATTTGAGACCAGCCTGGGCAACATGGTGAAACCACATTCTAAAAAAAAAAAAAAAAAAAAAAAAAAAAAAAAAAAAAAAAAAAAAAAAAAAAAAAAAAAAAAAAAAAAAAAAAAATGCAGATGGATCCCTTGAGGTCAGGAGTTCAAGACCAGCTTGGCCAACATGGTGAAACCCCATCTCTACTGAAAATACAAAAAGTAACCTGTAATCCCAGCTACTCAGGAGGCTGAGGCAAGAGAATCGCTTGAACCTAGGAGGCAGAGGTTGCCATGAGCCGAGATTGTGCCACTGCATTCCAGCCTGGGTGACAGGGCAAGACTCTGACTCAAAAAAAAATTTTTATTTCTGAATGTGAAGGATCCATTTTCTTCCTGCTTTTATTACTATTCATTGGCATATAATAATTGTACGTCTTTATGGGGTATAGTGTGATATGGCAATACATGTACACAATGTAAAATGTGAGAGAGGCACACTCTAGTAGGTCTTCCATTCCACGTCAAATGGTCAAATCCAGGAAATTAATATATCCATCCAAACATTTATCTTTTTTTAGTGTTGGAACACTCAAATTCTGCTCCTCTCACTGTTTGAAAATATGCAATAAATTGTAGTTAATTACAGTCACTGTAGCGCAGTAGAACACTGCAACTTATTCCTCCTATCTAGCTGTGCTTTTGATTCCATTAACCAAACTTTGGCTATTCCTCCCTCCCTGTATCCCTTTTCCCAGGTGTAATAACTACTACTTCCTATTTCTTTTTGTTTGTTTGTTGTTGTTGTTTGAGACAGAGTCTCACTCTATCCCCAAGGCTTCAGTGCAGTGGCACAATCTAAGCCCACTGCAAACTCCTCTTCCCAGGCCCAAGGGATTCTTATGTCTCAGCCTCCCAAGTAGCTGGGACTATAGGCACATGCCACTATGCCTGGCTAATTTTTTGTTGTTGTTGTTAGAGACGGCGTCTTGCTATGTTGCCGAGGCTGAAGTGCAGTGGCTATTCACAGGTGTGATCCCACTACTGATCAGCACGGGAGTTTTGACCTGCTGTGTTTCTGACCTGGGCCGGTTCACCCCTCCTTAGGCAACCTGGTGGTCCCCCGCTCCCAGGAGGTCACCATATTGATGCCGAACTTAGTGCGGACACCCAATCGGCATAGCACACTACAGCCCAGAACTCCTGGGCTCAAGCGATCCTCCCACCTCAGCCTCCTGAGTAGCTGGGACTACAGGCATGCACCACTGTGCAGGGAGCCAGGCTAATTTTTTGTATTTTTAGGAGAGATTGAGTTTCACCGTGTTGGCTAAGCTGGCCTGGAACTCCTGGCCTCAACTCTGCCTTGGCCTCCCAAAGTGCTGGGATGACAGGCATGAGACATCACACCTGGCCTCCACTCCCTACTTCTAGGAGATCAACTTTTTGTTTTGTTTCGTTTTGTTTTTGAGATGGAGTCTCACTCTGTCACCCAGTAGAGTACAGTGGCACAGTCTCGGCTCACTGCAATCTCAGCCTCCCGGGTTCAAGCAATGTTCCTGCCTCAGCCTCCCGAGTAGCTGGGATTACAGGCACTTGCCACCATGTGTGGCTAATTTTTGTATTTTTAGTACAGATGGGGTTTCACCATCTTGGCCAGGCTGGTGTTGAACTCCTGACCTTTTGATCCACCTGCTTCCCAAAGTGCTGGGATCATAGGCGTGAGCCACCGTGCCCAGCTGAGATCAACTTATTAGCTTCCATGTATGAGTGAGAACATACGGTATTTATTTTTCTGTGACTGGCTTATTTCACTTAAGTCCATTTTGTTTTGACTTTCAGTTCAAGATGACCTTATACTTGCTAGCAGACAAATTTTCAGTGATTATTCTCTAATAGATGGCACCTAAATCATGGGCCAAATAAGTCAGGGCAAATATCAAGTAGGAATCTCTAAACATTCTTAAAGGGTCGCCCCACCCCGCCCTACAGATACAGCTCTGCATTTGAGGCTTATGGATGGATTTCCTCCACAAAGTCACTGTCTCCTCTTCTGGAGGCCTATCCTGACCCAGCCTGTATATAGTGCCCCTTTCATGGGTCTCCTCAGCTACCATGCATTCTTTCCCCACCTAGCACTTCTAGAAATGTGTTTCATCTTCCTACTGACTTCTTAGTCTGTACTCTTCACTTAGTTGTGAGCTTCTTTTATCCCTAAGGCCTAGCAGGGATGTCCATGTCCTAGTCATGTGTCCACAAATATTTATTTGAATGGCTATTCTGTGCCAGGCACTGTGCTAGGTACTGGAGTTGCAGTTGTGACCAAAACAGTAAATACTGACATTATGGGATTGACTGTCTGTTGGGGGAATCAGTCATAAGAAAATACACAAGTAACTAGTTAATTAAGATGGTGTTTAGGGTCGCTGAATCCAAGTACTGGGAGCAAACAGAGTATATATAGCTTTAGCAGGACTTGGTTGAGTTCAGACTTTGCTTCCTGGAGGATGTGACATTTAAGCTGATTCCTGAAAAACGAGAGCAAGTTGCCCAAGCAAAGTGTTTCCGTGTTGGCATGGGGATAGGTAGGGTGTTGAGGCCCAAAAAAACCCTCCAAGTAGTTGGAACAGCACACAGAAGGAGGCTGAAGCTGGAAGTCGTCAGTGTGGTCGAGCTGCTGAGAAGAGAGATCAAGACCGGGCAGTTCCTCATAGCCTTGTTAAGCAGTTCGAGCATTGCTGTCAAAGAAATGTGAAGGCACTGAGGAGATTTTAGCAGAGAATGATATGATCAGATGATGAGATTTGCATTTCTGAAAGTTGACCTTTCTTAGGCTGCTAGAAGAATGGAATGTAGAGAAGCAGGAATGGGCAAAGGGAGATTAGTTAAGGCAAGAGATAATGGTGGCTTCATGAGTGTGTGTGGAGTGAATGATGAACTTCAGAACCAAAGTGTAGGACGCAAGGCCTGGAAAGTCCCCAGAAATCCCATCTCAATTAAGTAGGAAAGTGAGTCCTAGAGTGGAGCCACAAATGACTCACTGCGTTACAGTTCATCCACAGCACAGAACTACAAACCAGTAGTGCACTTTGTGTCTTTCCCTCTTTTTTCATGGACCTGCCCATGTGACTCAGGCAGTTTTTGAATTAAAAAAAAAAGCAGTGCTTGGGATTCAGTCATTCCAAAAAAAAAAAAAAGCAGTGATTTATCAAGCTATGGATATATGAAGTTCACCACACTATTCTCTCTACTTTGATATGCTTGAAAATGTCAATAGTAATGAGTTTTATAAGAAGCAATAATTTGCAGTGTGCAGTGGCTAACCCCTGTAATCCCAGCACTTTGGGAGGCCAAAGCTGGCGGATTACCTGAGGTCAGGAGTTTGAGACCAGACCAGTCATGGCAAATGTGGAGAAACCCCATCTCTATTAAAAATACAAAAAAATTAGCCAGGTGTTGTGGCAGTCACCTGTAATCCCAGCTACTCAGGAGGCTGAGGCAGGAGAATTGCTTGAACCCGGGAGGTGGAGGTTGCGGTGAGCCGTGATCGCGCCATTGCACTCCAGCCTGGGTAACAAGAGCGAAACTTCGTCTCCAAAAAAAAAAAGAAAATGTCAATAGTAATGAGTTTTATAAGAAGCAATAATTTGCAGGGCGCAGTGGCTAACCCCTGTAATCCCAGCACTTTGGGAGGCCAAAGATGGCAGATTACCTGAGGTCAGGAGTTTGCCAGACCAGTTCTGGCAAACATGGAGAAACTCCATCTCTATTAAAAATACAAAAAAATTAGCCATGTGTTGTGGCAGTCGCCTGTAATCCCAGCTACTAGGGAGGCTGAGGCAAGAGAATCACCTGAACCCAAAAATCAGAGGTTGTGGTGAGCTGAGATCGTGCCATGCACTCCAGCCTGGGCAGCAGTGTAGGACTCCGGCAATACTTTAAAACTGTTGTGGCATAGGTGCTAATTCAAGGCCTTTCAAATAGTTTGGGAAAGGAAAGAAGTCCAGGGCTTCTTGGCACTCACATCCTTACATGGCACTCACTAATCACCAGCAGGGTAGACTCAGCTGGGCTGCGTTTGGACCTATTGCCATAGTCATACACAAGGCTAGATTGCTGGACTCCATGACACTTTTGCCTTGGGCAAGACACAGAACCTCTCTTTGGATCTTCTGTAAAATGGGAGTCCATGCCTACAACACAAGGAATGTTGTGAGACTGAAGTGAGTATTTACAAGTCCCTGCCTGCCCCTCATTCTCTGATCAGTGAATGTTATTTTACAAAAACCTTTCCTTGAAATTGGGTAATGTCACCACAGCTGTCTGCATAAACCACCAAGCGTGACCACATAGTTGTATGGGTTTTTTTTTGTTTTGTTTTGTTTTTGTTTTTTGAGATAAACTGTCACTGTCACTCAGACTGGAGTGGAGTGGCATGATCTCGGCTCATGGCAACCTCCACCTCCCAGAGTTAAGGGATTCTCCTGCCTCAGCCTCCCTAGTAACTGGGATTATAGGCGCCTGCCACCACACCCAGCTAATTTTTGTATTTTAGGTAGAGACAAGAGTCCACCATGTTGGCCAGGCTGGCATAGTTGTCTATACGTGATTTATATTACATGTTAACCTTGAAGAGGGTCTATGTTTTTATTTTTATTTTTTATTTAATTCAGGGATTGTTATTTACCTTAAACCCTCACCATATAGAAAGCAAAGGTAATAGTTTACAGTTGTTAAAGCAATGATGTGGAAGGTGGGTGAGTGGTGGAGATTTGCTTTTGATCTGAAATCTCTGGGTCTTGGAGGCTAGTGGTGGACAGTTAAAAAGATTAATCAGCTTTCTCTTTCTTTCTTTCTTTTTCTTTTTTTCAAAAAAAAAGATTAATCAGCTTTAGCAAGAGTTCCTTTTTCCAGCCTTCTTTAGAGAATGTGCTCAAGGAGCACCTCCAGTGATCTGCCTGCCTTGGCCTCCCAGAGTACTAGGATTATAGGTGTGAGCCACTGAGCCACGCCTGAATCTGTGTTTTTTTTTTTGTTTTTTTTTTTTTAAATAGAGATGGGGTTTCACCATGTTGGTCAGGCTGGTCTCAAACTCCTGACCTCAGGTGACCCACCGCCTCAGCCTCCCAAAGTGCTGGGATTACAGGTGTGAGCCACCACGCCCAGCCCTGAATCTGTTTTTATCTAAAGATCTATCAAGTGTTTTAAATAACTTCCCAGAAATCTGCCAGATGTGGAGGCTTTAGATATATAAAGACCAGGTCTTGCTGGGCGCAGTGGCTCACACTTGTAATCCCAGCACTTTGAGAGACCAAGGCGGGGGATCACCTGAGGTCAGGAGTTTAAGACCAGCCTGACCAACATGGTGAAACCTCATCTCTACTAAAAATACAAAAATTAGCTGGGCATAGTGGTGCACGCCTGCCATCCCAGGTACTCAGGAGGCTGAGACAGAGGAATCGCTTGAACCCAGAAGACAGAAGTTGCAGTGAGCCGAAATCATGCCATTGCACTGCAGCCTGGGCAACAGAGCGAGAATCTGTTTCAAAAACAAACAAATAAACAAACAAAAATCAGGTCTTCATATACATAATGACCAAACTGAATTTCTTGGAGAAATCTCCCTAGAGGAGGGTTCTGAGGACAGAAGTAAAACGGTCCAAAATGTCAGTATAGAAGTGTAAATAAAGGGAATACGCCATAAACCTTTTTTTTTTAAACTTGGTGAATTTGTGATATGCAGTTTCATGGGTAAGATGAAAACTTCATTTACAGAAAGGAGGCCTTTAAATGGAGATAAAGTTTTGGCCAAAGAGATAAACTAAAGGACATTGGTTTGCATATGCCAATCTCTTCAAAGTGACCTCTAAAATTCCTCTGGGACTTTTAACCTAGAGAGGAATCCCACACCCTCTTCACTTCCTTAATCACTTTAGGTAAAAATTTGTTTAAAAAAAAAAAAAAAAAAAGATACATTTTCTTTTCGCTTGATCTTAGCCAAAAGGCCAAGAAGCGATTACATTTTCTTTTCAAATTGACCTATCTTGCTGAAATAATTATTTTTCTTTTCTTTTCTCTTTCTTTCTTTCTTCCTTCCTTTCTTTTTTTTCTTTCTTTTGAAGGGGTCTTATTTTGTAGTTGGTTGCCCAGGCTGGAGTGCAGTGGTGCGATCATGGCTCACCTCAGCATGGACCTCCTGTGCTCAAGAAATCCTCCCACAAGTCAGGCGCTGTGGCTTACGCCTGTAATCCCAACACTGGGAGGCAAAGGTGGGCGGATCATGAGGTCAA
>NW_016107805.1:1476098-1477652 GCF_001604975.1 Cebus imitator | reverse complement strand
CACCCGCCTCGGCCTCCCAAAGTGCTGGGATTACAGGCTTGAGCCACCGCGCCTGGCCCAGGCTGTGATAATTTTTTTACATGACCTTTCTCATTTTTGATGACTTAGGTAGTTTTCAGGAGTACCGGTCAGGTAAACTGCAGGATTTATTTTAAGTAAGCTTTTTTTTTTTTTGAGATGTGGTCTTGCTCTGTCGCCCAGGTTGGAGTGTAATGGCATGACCTTGGCTCACTGCAACCTCCACCTCTCAGGTTCAAGCCATTCTCCTGCCTCAGCCTTGAGAGTAGCTGGGACTACAGGTGCATGCCACTTTGCCTGGCTAATTTTTTGTATTTTTAGTAGCGACAGGGTTTCACCTTTTTAGCCAGGCTGATCTTGATCTCCTGACCTCGTGATTCCCCGCACCCGACCCTCTGCCTCCCAAAGTGCTGGGATTACAGGCATGAGCCACCGTGCCCATCCTAAGTAAACTTTTTATGTATAATTTTATAACAGTAATTTAAGGCTGGGCAAGGTGGCTCACGCCTATAATCCTAGCACTTTGGAGGCCGAGGCGGACAGATCACTTGAGGTCAGGAGTTCGAGACCAGCCTGGCTAACATGGTGAAACCTGGTTTTTACTAAAAATACAAAAAATTAGCCAGGCATGGTGGAGGGCATCTGTAATCCCAGCTACTCAGGAGCCTGAGGCAGGAGAATCTCTTGAACCCAGGAGGCAGAGGTTGCAGTGAGCTGAGATGACGCCATTGTACTCCAGCTTGGGCAAGAGGGAAATTCCATCTCAAAAAAAAAAAGTAATTGAATTTTCCTTGTGCAATTAGTATCTGTCTCTCCAGTATACCATAAGTTTAATGAATTTTAGGGCTATGTAACTTGCTCCAGTGATTAACATATAGTAGGCACTCAATATAAATTATTGCATGAATAAATGACTGATTTCTTTGTGAAACAACTCATTCCTCCAGCCGGCATCATTGGAACTTCTTATTCTTGGGAATTCTCCTTGGAGCTAAGTATGTCCTCAATATAACAATACAAATCCTATTCTCTCTTCTAGTTAAATTTCAGATCCCTTCTACCCATTAGGCTTTCTACATTATTTCATTTGTTAATATGTCTCCTTTTTCTCCACTTTTTTAAAGAGCTGAGGGTCTCACTATGTTGTCCATGCTGCAGCGCAGTGACTATTCACGGGCATGATCATCCTACAAGCAGCTGGAACTACATGCAGGCAGGCACCACTACATCTGGGCTTTACTTCTTTAGCTTTTGTTTTGACACCTAACTATGGCATCATTACTCACTAACCATTACCGAATATTGTAGAACTTATACAAGAGCTGTAACTACAGGAATGTAGTAAAAAAGGAAACCCTCCTTTTGAGAGGATTATACTCTATTTCAGGAGACTGAACAAGCACATAACAATAAATAACACTAAGGCCGGGTGCGGTGGCTCAAGCCTGTAATCCCAGCACTTTGGGAGGCCGAGGCGGGTGGATCTCGAGGTCAAGAGATCGAGACCATCCTGGTCAACATGGTGAAACCCCGTCT
>NW_016107805.1:1472564-1473612 GCF_001604975.1 Cebus imitator | reverse complement strand
AGAGCGAAACTCTGTCTCAAAAAAAAAAAACAATAAATAACATTAAGGAAAACACTAAGTCAACTGACAAGTGAACTTTTTTTGTTTTTGTTTTTGTTTTTTAAAGACAGGGTTTCACCATATTGGTCAGGCTGGTCTTGATCTCCCAATATCAGGTGATACGCCTGCCTTGGCCTCCAAAGTGCTTGGCTTACAGGCGTGAGCCACCATGCTCAGCCGTGAACTTTTTTTTTTGATGAGACAGTGTCTCACTCTGTTGCCCAGGCTGGAGCACAGTGTTTAATCATTGCTCACTGCAACCTTAATGTCCTGGGCTCCAGGGATCCTCCTACCTCAGCCTCCTGAGTAGCTGGGACTACAGGAATGCATTACCACGCCCAGCTAATTTTTGTATTTTTTTGTAGAGATGGGGTTTCACCAGGCTGATCTTGAACTCCTGAGCTCAAGAGATCTACCAGCCTCAGCTTAGCAAAGTGCTAGGATTACAGGGGTGAGCCATTGCGTCCAGCTGATTTTTGTAAATTTAGTAGAGACGGGGTTTCACCCTATTGGTCAGGCTGGTCTCGAACTCCTGGCCTCAAGTGATCTGCCTGCCTCGGCCTCCCAAAGTGCTGGGATTACAGAAGTGAGATACCGTGCCTGGTCAGTTTTTTTTTCTTCATAAAATTTTATTGTTCTTTCTTTTTTAAATATTTATTTTAATTTCTTTTAAAAATTATTATTATTATTATTATTATTATTTTGAGACGGAGTCTAGCTCTGTCACCAGGCTGGAATGCAGTGGGCGATCTCAGCTCACTGCAACCTCCGCCTCCCGGGT
The DNA here is from genome assembly GCF_001604975.1 of Cebus imitator. Classification (NCBI taxonomy): domain Eukaryota; kingdom Metazoa; phylum Chordata; class Mammalia; order Primates; family Cebidae; genus Cebus; species Cebus imitator. The sequence goes on along the minus strand of NW_016107805.1, from coordinate 1,472,792 downwards.
TGAAGCAATGCTCCTGCCTCAGCCTCCTGAGTAGTTGGGACTACAGGCATGTGCCACCACTCCCAGCTAATTTTTGTATTTTTTAGTAGAGATGGGGTTTAGTAGAGATGTTGGCCAAGCTGGTCTCGAACTCCTGACCTCGTGATCCGCCCTCCTCGGCCTCCCAAAGTGCTAGGATTACAGGCATGAGCCACCGCACCTGGCCCAGAAAGAAACTGTAATCCAATC
>NW_016107805.1:1468259-1472521 GCF_001604975.1 Cebus imitator | reverse complement strand
TCTTGCTCTGTTGCCAGACTGGAGTGCAGTGGCAGGATCTCAGATCACTGCAATGTCCACCTCCCAGGTTCAAGCAATTCTCTTGCCTCAGCCTCCAGAATAGCTGGGACTACAGACGCATGCCACCAGGCCCAGCTAATTTTTGTTTTTTTATTTCTTTTCTTTTCTTTTTTTTTTTTAAAGACAGGGTTTCACCATGTTGGTCAGGCTGGTCTTGAACTTCCAACCTCAGGTGATCCATCTGCCTTGGCCTCCAAAGTGCTTGGATTACAGGCAGGAGCCACTACGCCCAGCCTAATTTTTGTATTTTTAGTAGAGGTGCGGTTTCACCATGTTGCCAGGATGGCCTCGATCTCCTGACCTCGTGATCCACCAGCCTAAATAAATATTTTTTAAAGCAAATGAAAAGCTGTCAATATGGCCTCAGATCTGGTCCCTGCACTCCTCTGCATCTGAGCAGGGCTGGTCTTTCCCACCTTTATTTTCCAGGCTTCATTTAGTTGGCATCAGGATGGTTTTGGTCAGTGGGAAGCACGGGGAAGAGGTTGTCCTGGGCAGTGTCTTATAGCAAGGGCAGTTACTTCCTCCTTTGCTCCAGCTCTTCTATGGCTGCACCTCCTGGTAAACAGGTCGGGGTGGTTCTGGCTTCTGTCAAGTGTCCTCAACTACTTCAGTGCCCCATTTGGATACTCATCACTTTCATTGCCTTTTGTATTGGTCCATTCTCACAATGCTAATAAAGACATACTGAAGACTGGATAATTTATAAAGGAAAGAGGTTTCATTGACTCACAGTTACACACGGCTGGGATGGCCTCACAGTCATGGCAGAAGGTGAATGAGGAGCAAAGGGACTTCTTACATGGCTGCAGACAAGAGAGTGTGTTCAGGGGAACTGCCCTTTATAAAACCATCATCTCTTTTTTTTGGTGGTAGGGAATGAGAAAATAACTTTATTTCATTGTGGGGAGTGAGACGATGTCCAGCCTCAGAACTTCTGGAACTGCTTCTCAGTGCCCTCAGCCTTGGTGATCTTGAGCACGTTGAAGCGCTCAGTCTTGCTCGGGGGCTGGCACTTGCCCACTGTGATGATGTAATCGATCTGGATGTCCCTGAAGCAGGGGGAAGGGTGTACAGACATGTTCTTGTGGCACTTCTTGAAGCGGTTGTACTTGTGGATGCAGTGGAGGTAGTCTCGGCGGATGACAGTGGTCCTCTGCATCCTCATCTTGGTCACCATGCCAGAGAGGATCCGCCCTCTAATGGAGACACGACCAGTGAAGGAGCATTTCTTGTTAATGCAGGTGACCTCAGTAGCCACTTTGAGTGTCTTGAAGCCCAGACCGATGTTCTTGTAGTACCGCGGGAGCTTCTCCTTGCCAGTTTCTCCCAGCAGGACCCTCTCCTTGTTTTGAAAGATGGTCAGCTGCTTTTGGTAGGCACACTTGGTTTGAATGTCTGTCATCTTCCTGGTCTCCTGAAAAAAGGAAAGCAGCGGTGGCGTCTGGGTTTCCTTATCGACTACGAAGACATCAGATCTTGTGAGACTTATTCACTACCACCAGAACAGCACAGAAAAACCCACTCCCATGATTTAATTACCTCTCACTGGGTCCTTCTCATGACATTTGGGGATTATGGGAGCTACAACTCAAGATGAGATTTGGATGGGGACACAGCCAAACCATATTATCTCCATAAATAATTCATTGTTTCTAATTCCCTCTTTTAAGTACTTTGAAAAAATTCTGTTTCCTAGTAGAACCCTGACTAACATGCTGATCATGCCAACATCCTAGCATTATTTTTTTTTAGCATACTTTCTCCTCCTCCTCCTCCTCCTCCTCCTCTCCTCTCCCTTCTCCTCCTCCTCTTCCTCCTCTTCCTCCTTCTTTGAAAGGAAGTCTTGCTCTGTTGTCAGGCTGGAGTGTAGTGATGCAATCTTGGCTCATTGCAACCTCTGCCTCCTGGGTTCAAGCGATTCTCCTGCCTTAGCCTCCCAAGTAGCTGGGACTATAGATGTGTGCCACCACGCCCATCTAATTTTTGTATTTTTAGTAGAGACAAATTTTGTATTTTCAGTAGAGACAACATCACGATGTTGGCAAGGATGGTCTCGATCTCTTGGCCTCATGATCTGCCCCACTGGGCCCCCCAAAGTGCTGGGATTACAGGCTTGAGCATTGCACTCGGCTAGCAGATTTTTTTCTAGTGCTCACATATTTTGACATTATTGCAGCCACAAGTTAATATTTTGTCTTCTGTTTTGACCATTTAACATTATAAAGACATAATATAAACATTTTTTCAGTATTTTAAATAATTTTCCTGTTTAATGGCTGATAATATATATAGGTATAGGCCGGACGTGGTGGCTCATGCCTGTAATCCTAGCACTTTGGGAGGCAGACGTGGGTGGATCACCTGAGGTCAGGAGTTCAAGACCAGCCTGGCCATCATGGAGAAACCCCATCTTTAAAAAAATAAATAAATAAAATATATATATATATATATATATATATGTGTGTGTGTGTGTGTGTGTGTGTGTGTGTATGTATTTGGAGATAGTTTTGCATTGTCACCCAGGCTAGAGGGCAATGGCACGATCTTGGCTCACTGCAACCTCTGCCACCTGGGTTCAAGCAATTCTCCTGCCTCAGCCTACCTAGTAGTTGGGATTACAGGTGCCCACCACTATGCCCAGCTAATTTTTGTATTTTTTAGTAGAGATGAGGTTTCACCATGTTAGTCAGGCTGGTCTCGAACTCCTGACCTCAGGTGATCCGTCCGCCTTGGCCTCGCAAAATGGTGGGATTACAGGCATGAACCACTTCACCCAGCGATAACAGTTTTTTTCTTGCTGATGTACCATGGGTTTTTTTGATTTTTGGTTTCTGTTTTTTTTTTTCGAGACAGGGTCTTGCTCAGTCACTCAGGCTCAGCCTGAAGTGCAGCGGGGTGATCATAGTTCATTGGAGCCTCATCTTCTGGACTCAAGAAATCCTACCTCAGCCTCCCTAGTAACTGGGACTACAGGCACATACCACCACACCTAGCTACCTTTGTATATTTTGTAGAGACCGGTTTTTGCCAGGTTGCCCAGGCTGATCTTGAACTCCTGGACTTAAGTAATCCACCTGCCTCGAATTCCCAAAGTGCTGGGATTATAGGCATGAGCCACCACATTCCTCCAATGAATTGTTTTTTATTCATTTTTTGTTTTTGTTTTTTGAGATGGAGTCTTGCTTTGTTGCCCAGGCTAGAGTGCAATGGTGTGGTCTCAGTTCACTGCAACCTCTGCCTCTTGGGTTCAAATGATTCTCCTTCCTTAGCCTCCTGAGTAGCTGGGACTACAGGCATGTGTCATCATGCCTGGCTAATTTTTGTATTTTCAATAGAGACAGGGTTTAACTATGTTATTATCCAGGCTGGTCTCAAACTCCTGACCTTATGATCAGCCCGCCTCGGCCTCCCAAAGTGCTGGGATTACAGGGTGAGCCACTGTGCTGGATTTAATATATGATGAAGTTGTGTCTTTTCTGGGCTGAGCATGGTGCCTCATGCTTGTAATCTCAGCGCTTTGGTAGGCCGAGATGGGCAGGTCATCTGAAGTCAGGAGTTTGAGACCAGCCTGGCCAACATGGTGAAACCCTGTCTCTACTGAAAATACAAAAATTAGCCAGGTGTGGTGACACATGCCTGTAGTCCTAGCTACTCGAGAGTCTAAGGAAGGAGAATCGCCCCATCTCTACTAAAAATACAAAAAACTAGCCAGGCATGGTGGCAGGTGCCTGTAATCCCAGCTACTTGGGAGGCTGAATAGGAGAACCGCTTAGCCTGGGAAGCAGAGGTTGCAGTGAGCAGAGATTGCACCACTGCACTCCAGCCTGGGTGAAAGATAGCGAATCCATCTCAAAAAACAAACAAAAAATTAGCTGGGTATGGTGGCAAGAGCCTATAATCCCAGCTACTCAGGAGGCTGAGCCTCCTGAGTAGCTGGGATGACAGGCACAACCCCCACACCAGCTATTTTTTAAAAACTATTTTTAGGCCCAGGCTGGAATGCTTTGTTGCAATCTCAGCTTGCTGAAACTTCCACCTCCCAGACTCAAGCGATCCTCCCACCTCAGCCTCCGTAGCTGAGACCACAGGTGCACACTACCACACCTGGCTAATTTTTTTGTGTTTTTGGTAGAGACAGGGTTTTACCATGTGGGCCATGTTGGTCTTGAACTCCTGACCTCAAGTGATCTGCTCTCCTT
>NW_016107805.1:1450064-1461243 GCF_001604975.1 Cebus imitator | reverse complement strand
AGAGAGAGAGAGAGAGAGAGAGAGAGAGAGCGGGAGGGAGGGAGGGAGGGAGGAAGGAAGGAGGGAAATAAATCTCTAGAGAAAAATATTAAGAACATATGATAATTAAAATAAAAATATTGATGAGTTAAATATGCAGAAAAAATATAATAAAAGCAGAACTCATTCCCATTTCAAATGTTTTTCTCTTGCAGAAGATCCTAAAGATTGGATACAGTAAAGTAAAATACAGCCTTTTGAAAAACAATTAGGAATTCAAGTTCATAGCAACAGCTTCCCCCAAGGAAATTTTCTATTGATTTGTAATTTGGCCTTGAATTTGACCTGTGGCCTTCATGTCATGATAATTTGGGTCACTCTGAATATGCCATCCTTTGAACAAGGGCCTCTGCTAATTTTGAATGAATGCAGCTGCCCATTGCCATTCTTCTATTTGCATCACAATATGTGGGAATAAATTTGCAATTAATAAGACATTTCCAGTAAGCAGTCAGATTGAGGAAATGAAGGACGTTTATTTAGTAAGTTTAACAAGAGATACTTCATTTTTGCTTTTTTGGACATAAGAAAGGGAAAGAAAACAGTTTATGTCTGACAACCCTGGTAGAGGCCTGAATTGTACCCTGGGCTACAGCAACTAAAAAAGCCATGTAATCTCAAATTCGATTCTCGTTAAACAAATAAAATAAAATAAAATAAAATATATACAAAAAAATTTATACCAGTCCTAAAAATGTTAATCTTCCTTTCCTCCCTCCCTCCCTTCCCTCCTTCGCTCTCTCCTTCCCTTCTTCCTCTCTTTGGTTCAATGAAAATGAATACTTTTCAGGTTTGATTCACGGAGAGGTCTTACATTTGAAATTGCTGCCAGGCACGATGGTTCCTGCCTGTAATTCCAGCACTTTGGGAGGCCAAGGTGGGTGGATCACCTGAGGTCAGCAGTTTGAGACCAGTCTGTCCAACGTGGTGAAACCCCGTCTCTACTAGCTGGGCGTGGTAGCATGCAGCTGTGGTCCCAGCTACTTAGGAGGTTGAGACAGGAGAAGAGGTTGAGACAGGAGAATTGCTTGAACCCCGAGGCAGAGGTTGCAGTGAGGCAAGATTGCACCACTGCACTCCAGCCTGGGCAACAGAGCGAGACTCCGTCTCGAAAAAAAAAAAGAAAGAAAGAAAAGAAAAAAGAAATTTCCTCGCCTTTGGTGGCCGAGCACGTTAAGGTCTTTATTCCACCTTGGATTGGAGGCTGCATTAATTAGTAATATATTGTCCAGGTAAAGGGAAACAGAGGTCCTATGTGGGTATAGTATACCAGGAAATGAGGAGTCTGGAAGCCCTGCCCTAAGAGAAACTAATAAAGGGACTTCAAAGAGAAGGAAGTGAGGTAACCTGAGGAGAAGCTGGGAGGTCTCTTTTTTTTTTTTTTTTTTTTTTTTTTTTTTATAAATTTTTTTTTTTTTATACATTTGGAGGGGGAGTGGGGGTACTTGGGGGGGGGGGGGGGGGGTTTTTTTTTTTTTTTTTTTTTTTTTTTTTTTTTTTTTAAGACGGTGGGGTTTCACCATGTTGGTCAGGCTGGTCTTGAACTCCCGACCTCAGGTGATCCGCCCGCCTTGGCCTCCAAAGTGCTTGGATTACAGGCGTGAGCCACCGCGCCCGGCCAGCTGGGATGTCTTAACAACTGCTTTGGGATTTTGAATTTGCCCTTTTCACTGTGTATAATGTTCCTTGCCCTACTTTCCACCTGTTGAAAGTTTCCTCATTCTCCAAGGTCAGACTGAAGACATCTACTGTGAAGTTTCTAGAACCTCTTGGGATCCATCTCCCTACTGAGAAACCCTCATAGCACTTGCTACTTATGTTGTAATATCAGTAATAGTCTGACTTATCTAGGTCAGATTAAGTAGTAGGGCCTTGAACGCCACACTAAGGAGTTTAAGCTTTAAGTTTGTAGTCATGGGGAGCCATTATGCTTCTGAGAACAGTTGTGTTTTTGTTGTTGTTTTGAGACGGAGTCTCTCTGTCGCTGGAGTGCAGTGGTACCATCTCGGCTTACCGCAACCTCCGCCTCCCGCGTTCAAGCGATTCTCCTGCCTCAGCCTCCCGAGTAGCTGGGACTACAGGCGCGTGCCACCACGCCCGGCAAATTTTTGTATTTTTAGTAGAGGCGGGGTTTCACCGTGTTAGCCAAGATGGTCTGGATCTCCTGACCTCGTGATCCGCCCGCCTCGGCCTCCCAAAATGCTGGGATTACAGGCGTGAGCCACCGCGCCCGACCTCAGGTGTGACTTAAGACCGACGTTTAGGAAGGTATCAAAGGCAGACTGAGAAGCTATTTCAGGTGAGAAGGGGGTGGAGTTACTCTCTATCTTCTTTTTTTGTTGTTTTTGTTAGCACAGGACTATGGGCCAAGCATTCCGCTTGTTATCCCGTTTCGGAGACGTGAGCCCGGTTACTCTGACACACCGTGGTCCCAGGCGGCCTCTCCGTCCTCACTACCCTCTCTTCTCTCTGTAATTTGAGGGTAATTCCTTCCCCGCAGTCATGCTTTCCAGGTTCAGCAATGACTTGCTACCTGCCACGTCTAGGGATCTGTCTGTACCCTCAGTCCTCACACTCACTTTGAGTCCATAACCTTCTTCCCGAAATGTTTTCTCGCAAATCCCAACTCCCAGACGCTTAAAGCGAAGCTTAATTAGTCAAGGATAGCTATGGGTAGAGACTTGAAGAGATCTGAAGGGTATCTTCGAGCGCTTTAGACTTGAGAGGCCGGTGACAAAAGCTCTGAAGAGACCGGTCAAAGCCTGCGGATTCTTCTTTTAACAGCTCTATTCTCATGCATGCACGCCAAGGCTTGGGGTAACTTTTGTTGTTTGTTTGTAAAAGAAATCGAGAAAGGGAGTGGGGCCCCGCCTCTTTTCTGACCTAAGGGCAGGAGTGAGGGGCTGGGAGGATTACTGGCGGCTCCCCCTAGACGCGCCCCCAGGCGGGCTGTAGACTGGGGCACTCCGGGTTGGTCGAGGGGCGGGGCGCGCCTAGCGGCCAAGCGCGCGGGCGTCGGAGGGGGCGTGTCCCACGGCCGCGCGCGGCGTCGGAGGGGGCGTGTCCCGCGGGCGGCGGCGGCGGCGGCGGCGCGGGCTGGGTGCGCGGCGCAGCGTCCTGTGTTGGAATGTGCGGCTCCCGCGAGCTCGCGGCGCAGAAGCGGAGCGAGCGCCGCCGAGGCCCGGGGCCCCAGACCCCGGCGGCGGCGGCAGCTGAGACCGCTGGGCTAGTCCCGGAGGCTTGAGTACCCTCTGCAGCCCCATTTCTGGGCCTTTTCGGTCCTCGACAGCCCCAGCACCCAACTTTTCCACCCTCCCCCACCCTTCCCCCGAAACTCCAGCAACAAAGAAAAGTAGTCGGAGAAGGAGCGGCGACTCAGGGTCGTCCTCCCCTCCTCTCCGAGGAAGGCCGGTAAGTGCGGCGCGGGGCTGAGGGCTTGGTCGGGGTGGGGGAGGGCCAGTCGGGCGGCGGCGGTGGCGGGAGGGGGAGGGCGCGGAAGGACGCGGAGCCAGGCGCTGTCCAGGGCTGATTTGCAGATACTGTGGCTCTGGCGGCGGCGACCGCGCCGGGCGGGGGCTGGCGGCCGAGCGGGATCGGGTTACACAGCCGCCGCCCGGGGGCTGGGGGCGTTTGTTGGGAGCGGCGCGTCGCCTGGACCCCCTCCCCACTGGAAGCCGGGACACCGCCTCTGTTCGGGCTGGGACGCTTCTCCGAATCTGGTCCTTTGAGGCCAAGGAGCGGAGCTGCTCTGGGCCCTAGTCCTGAAACTTCCTCTGTTTCCTCCTCCAGCCCCCAGGTCCCACCGCAGCCCGGCGCGGGCCCGCGGCCCTCCTGTCCCCCTCCCCCAGAGCCTCTCCTTGTCGCCGGAAGGCGCCGTTGAGTGTGGCCGGGCGGGTTGAGTCAGCCCCGGAGCCCGGGCGGTTCCGCCAGCGGGGCTGGACAGCGATTTCTGTGCTTCTGCCGCCCGGCGCCGCGGGCCCCCGCGTCCGGCCACCGACCGTCCGAGTTGGCTGGGCTGGGGCGCGCGTCCTGCCGGGCGCCGTGGGGGAGTGAAGTTCTCAAACTTCCGGGGCGCGGGGGTGGCGGCTGGCCCGCGTGGGGGCCCCCTCCGGCGCTCGGGGCCCGACGCCTCGTGAGGGCGCCCGCGGAGCCTCCACAGACTTGGGCGTTGGGCGAGCCTCGGGCGGTCGGAGGGGCCTGGGGTCAGTCAGAGGAGCCCAGACGTTGGCTGCGCGGTAACTTTCTTTCCTCTCGGAGGACGGGGACCGGAGGGCTGGGGAGGGGTCTGCCTGGACCCGGGGAGGACTCGGTCCGGCCAAACAGCGCCACGAGCTTGCTCCCCTCCCCCGTTTTAGTGTTGGAGAGCGCAGGAAAAGGCTCAGGACGAGTGTCGGGGCGACTCCTGCGAGTTGGTGTGTAAATGCGTGCAGTAATCGGGCCGAGGCGAGAGGAAGCGAGAGCCGCCCGAGTTTGCAAAGAGCTGCTTTGTGTTTGGTATTTTGAGAAAATGGCCGAATGCCTATTTCAGTTAGGAATGCCGCGGCCGAGGCAGGCGCTGGTGGCAGCAGCACGGAGGAATTCGTGCAGCACGTTGGACTTTCGGGCTGTGCCTGGACGGTCTTCCTAACAATCGTTAAAATTCCTTTTGGGGTGGCAGTTAGGGGTTAGGGAGCGATTAGAAAAGTCGATGTTGGGCTACATTGCCCAGTAGCTTGGGGCTGTTCAGCTCTGGGACAGCCTTCGCCCTCTGTTTTCTGTGATGGCATTTGCTTCCAACTTTAGTTGGTACGTTGAAGTAAACCGGTTTGTGTTTATACACTTGGGTGAATCAGATTGCTTTTTGTATTTTTGGTTTAACTTTGTTTTCTTAGGATTTTTTTCTTTTTTAATTTGCAAGAGAACACTTCATTTGAGAATAGCACCTTTTAGATTGAGAAGTAACGTAGTTAAGAGCTTAGAAAGCCCAACTTGTTTTCAAGAAGGTGATCTTGTAATGGCTTCCACTAGACAAGTAGGCCAAGTCAAGCACAATGCAAGAAAGTTGCGGATTGTCGAGTTGAGTTGCACGATTATTGTATTTGTATTGAGAAGCTTGGAATTCAGTGTTGTAGAATTTCAGCCTGCAGAAAAATAAGTTTATTAATTTTTATTTGTTGAGTTTTGACTAAATCAAACTTACTTTTTCACAAGAAAAGGTGTCCCATAATGTTTTTCTTTAAGCCTCTAGAGTTGTCGAGAAATTAAGAGGGACTGACTGGTACTTTTTCACAGTCGTTTATTCTTTTGGAGTTAGTTGAATTCATGCGAAATCCAATTAAGTTGAATAATTATTACAGGCTTCTACTTTCCAGATGTGTTTGTGTACTTAATAAATGCGCTGAATGGCTTGTGGATTTCTGGGCTTTCTGATTCAGACCATTGAATCAGAAAGGGGGCAATGAGGGGGAGTTGAGAAGACAATAATTTACTACTCTTGTATTGAATTTTTAAAATAATTTTAACAGGAAAAATGAAGGTTATTTTTTATCCCCACCAGAACAATTAAAGTGCTTGCGGGACCACATGCCAGTGGCTGGATGATGAATGAGTTATGACAAACAATTGGTAGAATTGTTTTCTAGGGATAGTAGAATTTTTTTTTTTTTTGTGATTGCAGTAAAGACTGTTGGGCATTAACGACTATTTTAAAGGTTTGTTTTTAATAAGTGAAGTTTATTGAGTTATAAAGATCATATATACTGGAAATTTTTTAAGTTATGAAGAATTACAGTGATGTGGTTTTAAGCCAGTAACAGTAGTGTTTAAACTGGTGCTTTTGTTCTGTTTTGTTTTTAATTCAGAATACAGTTATGGCCACCCAGGTAATGGGGCAGTCTTCTGGAGGAGGAGGGCTGTTTACCAGCAGTGGCAATATTGGAATGGCCTTGCCTAACGACATGTATGACTTGCATGACCTCTCCAAAGCTGAACTGGCCGCACCTCAGCTTATCATGCTGGCAAATGTGGCCTTAACTGGGGAAGTAAATGGCAGCTGCTGTGATTACCTGGTTGGTGAAGAAAGGCAGATGGCAGAATTGATGCCTGTTGGGGATAACAACTTTTCAGATAGTGAAGGAGAAGGACTTGAAGAGTCTGCTGAAATCAAAGGTGAACCTAATGGAATGGAAAACATGGAACTGAGAAGTTTGGAACTCAGTGTCGTAGAACCTCAGCCTGTATTTGAGGCATCAGCTGCTCCAGAGATTTACAGCTCAAATAAAGATCTTCCTCCTGAAACACCTGGAGTGGAGGACAAAGGCAAGAACTCAAAGACCAAACCCTTTCGCTGTAAGCCATGCCAATATGAAGCAGAATCTGAAGAACAGTTTGTGCATCACATCAGAGTTCACAGTGCCAAGAAATTTTTTGTGGAAGAGAGTGCAGAGAAGCAGGCAAAAGCCAGGGAATCTGGCTCTTCCACTGCAGAAGAGGGAGATTTCTCCAAGGGCCCCATTCGCTGTGACCGCTGTGGCTATAATACCAATCGATATGATCACTATACTGCACACCTGAAACACCACACCAGAGCTGGGGATAATGAGCGCGTCTACAAGTGCATCATCTGCACATACACAACAGTAAGCGAGTATCACTGGAGGAAACACTTGAGAAACCATTTTCCAAGGAAAGTATACACTTGTGGAAAATGCAACTATTTTTCAGACAGAAAAAACAATTACGTTCAGCATGTTAGAACTCATACAGGTAAGAGAAGCTTTCTTGTCCATAAGTTCAGTTCTCATTTCTGATTGTTGAGTGGTTAGTTGAGGAAAAGTCCTTGAGGAAAAGGACTCTGGTTCAAATCCAGGTTCCATTATTTGCTGTCTTTGTGACCTTGCATGAGTTGTTTAACATCTTTGTTCAGAATTTTCTCCGTGGAGTAACAACATCTAGGATGGGAGGATTATGTGAAGTTATGTGTAAAGCACAGAGTGTTATCTGGGAGGAACAGCCAAGAGATCTTGCCATGCTCTTCCTGAAGTTCATACTCTAACTTGGGATTTACTTTCAGCAAGTTAGACTGCTTTTAAGTTTGTTGATGGCTGTGTCTGCTGGCTCATGCCTGTAATCCTAGCACTTAAGGAGGACCAGGCAGGACTGCCTGAGCCCGGAAGTTCTAGATCAGTCTGGGAAACATGGAAAGACCCCATCTTAAAAGAAAAAAGGAAAAGTTCGTATATTTATTTCTGTGACACTGAACACATCTAAGATGCAGTATAATTTCTGAAAGGAATTGAGGGCTTATATAAAAAGGAATACTCAATGATTAACCTTGCATATCTCTACCTAACAAAAGTCTCAAACTTTAAAACATTTGACTTATGAGTTCCTAAAAGAAATGTGAGAAGGTAGTTTTTAAAAGATGGGTGGGATTATCACCAATTGAAACCATTTTCCTGTGAAAGCAAACACACGTAGAAAATGTACTTTTCAGAGAATTATGTTTAGCTTGTTTGAACTCACACTAAGTACAACTATCAAAAAAGTTGAAATTTTTTTTTTTTTTTTTTTAAATGGAGTCTGACTCTGTCACCCAGGCTAGAGTGCAGTGGCATGATCTCAGGTCACTGCAACCTCTGCCTCCCAGGTTCAAGCAATTCTCCTGTCTCAGCCTCCTGAGTAGCTGGGATTATAGGTGCCCGCCACCTTGCCCAGCTAATTTTTGTATTTTTAGTAGCGGCTGTTATCAAACTCTTGACCTTAGGTGATCCACCCACCTCAGCCTCCTAAAGTGCTGGGATTAAAGGCGTGAGCCACCACACCTGCCAGAAACTTTTAAAAATTTCTTTTTGTAGAGATGGGGTCTCACTGTGTTGCCCAGGTTGGTCTTAAACGCCTGGCCTCTAGTGATCCTCCTGACTCAGCCTTCCCTAGTGTTGGGATTATAGGCTTGAGCCACTGTGTACACCAGTCATTCACTTTTAAATTGGGTTTGATTCAGCTGGTGTCCACTGTAGTTTGGTTTTTTTTTTTTGAGACAGAGTTTTGCTCTTGCTGCCCACGGTGGAGTACAATGGCACGGTCTGCAACCTCCACCTCAGAGTCAGGTGATTCTTCTGCCACAGCTTCCTCAGTAACTGGTATTACTGTCTTACGCCACCACACCCAGCTAATTTTGTATTTTTAGTAGAGACAGGGTTTATTCATGTTGATCAGACTGGTCTCAAACTCCCAACCTCAGGTGATCTGCCCGTCTGGGCCTCCCAAAGTGCTTGGATTACACGCATGTGAAGCACTGAGCCCGGCCTTAATTGGGTTTTGATTATTTATTTGAGACAGTCTCAAGCTGTAGCCCTGGCAGTGGTGTGATCGTAGCTCACTGCAACCTCTACTTTCTGGGTTCAAGCAGTCCTCCTACCCCAACCTCCAAAGTAACTGGGACTAGAGACTGCACTACAACACCCACCTAATTTTTTAAAGTTTAAATTGGATTTTAAATATTTGTAATTGAGTGGCCTAATTTTTTTTTTTTTTAAGCCCAAAGTTGTACTGGTTTGTTGTCAAAAGGGCCTAATTTTTCAAAGAAATGTTTTTAACTATTGGTAGCTCATGTGGACATTTCTGTTACATTTTCCTGGTAAGAACTGGTACATTTGGGTCCTTATGAATGGATAGAGTAATCCAGTACTCTACTCTTGGGATCACAAATGAATAGGGGCTGTGGGATGCTGTTTGCCTCAGATCTCCTCCTATAGGACTTACAGGCCCTGGCACTTGCCAAGACTGAACCCCACTGTTGAAGAGGATATTGGGGAGGGGAATTGATACTGCTTTACTGCTTTAAGTGGGGTTGTAGACTTTTTTTTTTGTTTTTGAGATAGTTTTACTTTGTCATCCAGCCTGGAGTGTAGTGGCATGATCACTGCCCACTGCAGCCTTGACCTCCTGGGCTCAAGTGATCATCTTGCCTCAGTCCCCCAAGTAGCTGAGACCACAGATGCATGCCACCACACCTGCCTAATTTTTGTAGTTTTGTAGAGGTGGGGTTTCGCCATGTTGCCCAGGTTGGTCTCAAACTCCTGAGCTCAAGTAATCTGCCCTTAGCCTCCCAAAGTGCTGGGATTATGGGTGTGAGCCACCATAACCAGCTGACGTAATTTTTTAAAATTTATTTTATTTACTTATTTTTTACATCCCAAAGACTTCAAAACTATTAAATGGTAGACTTAAACAGTAAAACTTGCAGGTGAAATTCCATTACAAGAGTGACCTCTGTTACAAGATTGCTAAGCGTCAGCAGATGGATGCCTCATGTGTTGAATGTTTTAAAATTTAGTCCAGTAAAAGAATTTGTAGTCCCTTTGGAATTCATCCTAAGCTGTGATTGATTGTCTCCATGCTTTGAAACCATTCGATTTCAGAAGTAAAGGTCAAGCATTACAAAAATACACAGAGTAGGAAATGAAAGTTGACAGTTTGAATTAGACAGACTGTTAGACAAAACCAACCTCACCTATAATATCTTAAAACGAATCCCAGGCATCATGTATACTAAACTCGTAAATAAGCACATCATATTCATTTAGCTGGGATTACAGGTGCCCACCAGCATACCTGGATGATTTTTGTATTTTCAATATATATGGGGTTTCACCGTATTGGCTAGGCTAGTCTCAAACTCCTGACCTCAGATAATCTGCCTGTCTCAGCATCCTGAAGTGCTGGGATTATAGGCATGAGTCACTATGACTGCCCTGGTTTATTTGGTCTTAATGCTTATTTTTCCCTGGTACTACCTTCATTCTGATTTTTTTTTTTCTTGAGACACAGTCTTGCTCTGTTGCCCAGGCTGGAGTGTAATGGTGTGATCTCAGCGCCATGCAACCTCCACCTCCTGGTGGTTCAAGTGATTCTCCTGCCTCGGCCTGCAGAGTAGCTGGGCTCACAGTCACGTGCCACCACGCCCATCTAATTTTTTTGGTATTTTTAATAGAGATGGGGTTTTACCATGTTGGACAGGCTGGTCTCAAACTCCTGGCCTTTTTTTTACGTCTTGGTAAAAAAAAGTTTTTTGTTTTTTGTTTTTTTTTTGGTGATGTATACATCTTAAAACAATTGGTAGATTGAAGGTTAATACTTTGATTATGTAAATTCTGAAAGTATCTCTGGTGTTATTAAATGCATAATTCTGAAAATTATGGAAAATAAACTCATCTGGTGTAGAAGAGTAGAGAGAGAAAAAAAACAGGAATCACTTAAATTGATAGTGTGCAGGAATTCTCATTTCCACTTGCATTATTAAGTAGCCCAGTTTTCTGATTCACTTACTGGGTTTGTGTTTCTTGTGCCCAGTGTTAGGTGCTGTCTTCTGTGCTAATCTTCAGAACAGTCCATTGAGGAAAATAGCATCTGTGATAATCATGTTTACAGAGGAGAAAACTTGAGATACAAAAGTCTGAAGTGATGTTCCCAAGGTCATATACAAGCATCATTTATAGCCATTGGTGGTGGCTCACACCTGTAATCCTAGCACTCGGAGGTTGAGGCAGGAGAATCGCTTGAACTTGGGAGGTGGAGGTTGCAGTGAGTAGAGATAGAACCACTGCACTCCAGCCTGCGAGACATAGTGAGACTCTATCTCGAAAAACAAGTAGCATTTAAAGTACAGCAGTCTCATTATTCTACAGCTGATTATTTTGGTGATGGTGTGGTTGGGGATTACTTTCATTCAGGCTAACCTCTTTAATTTAGTGGTTTTGTGTTTAACTGGTTCACAAAATCTACTTTTAAAGAAAACCCTTTACCTGTGTGTAACTGAAAAATCAGTAGGTAACTAAGCTTTCTAGAACAGTTATGCCTAGTTTGTAGAATTACACAGATAAAGTAATCTGTTGTAAATAATTTAAGAGTAGGCTGGGTACAGTGGCTCATGCATGTAATCCCAGCACTTTGGGAGGTTGAGGCGGGCAGATCATGAGGTCAAGAGTTCAAGACCAGCCTGGCCGGCATGGTGAAACACCATCTCTACTAAAAATACAAAATGGGCCTGGCATGGTGGCACGGGCCTGTAGTCCCAGCTTCTCGGGAGGCTGAGGTAGGAGAATCGCTTGAACTCAAGAGGTAGAGGTTGCAGTGAGCTGAGATTGCGCCATTACGCTGC
>NW_016107805.1:1429740-1449014 GCF_001604975.1 Cebus imitator | reverse complement strand
GTTTCACCATATTGACCAGGATGGTCTCGATCTCTTGACCTCGTGATCCACCCGCCTTGGCCTCCCAAAGTGCTGGGATTACAGGCGTGAGCCACCGCGCCTGGCTTATTTATTTATTTTTTAAGACAGGGTTTCACCATGTTGGTCAGGCTGGTCTTGAACGCTGGACCTCAGGTGATCCGCCCGCCTTGGCCTCCAAAGTGCTTGGATTACAGGTGTGAGCCACCACGCCCGGCCTGAAGTTTTCATCTCATTGTGGTTTTGATTTGCATTTCCCTCAAGGCTAATGATAATGTTCATCTTTTCATGTGTTTATTGGCTATCTGTATATCATTTTTTACAGAATTCCATTAACGTAAAACTACCTTAATTGTTCAGGTCAAAAGGTAGGCATTCTGTTGCTACCAGCTCTTTACAGCTAATGCATAGCTACCAGCAAATTACAGCAGAGTAGTTACTAGGAACTCTTTTCCCACTTGTCATCGTCCTTTTTGTTGTTTGTTTTGAGACAGGGTCTATTTTGTTTTGAGACATACAGTTCTGTTGCCCTGTATGGAGTGCAGTGGTGTGATCACCACTCACTGCAGCCTCAGCCTTCTGGGCTCAAACTATCTGCCTGCCTCCCAAAGTGCTGGGATTACAGGCATGAGCCACCACGCCAGCCCTATTCTTTTTTTCTGTGTACCATCTTTTCCTTATTTTATTAGACACATTTGTTTCTGTATTTTGTTATATAGACAAAATTGATAGCTGACATTTATTGAGGGCTTTATTATGTGCCAGGTACAGTGTTAAATGCTCTGCATGTATTATTTAAACTTTCACAATTGTAGCTAGGGAAACAGGGCGTGTTAGTAACTTTACCAAAGTCGTAATTATCTTGTGTCTGGAGACTATATTAAAACAAATTGTACACATTTCTTTAAAGCTTGTTTTGTGGTTGACAGCTATGTCCAAAAAGAATATACATTTCCTACCTTTGAGTCTTAATTCTTCAGTATTACATCACTGGCCTCTAGTCTTCAGTCCCTGTGGCTTTTAGAATTTGTTTTTTAAAATTAATGACTACTTGGGCCTGGTGGCTCATGCCTGTAATCCCAGCACTTTGGGAGGCCAAGACAGGTGGATTGTTTCAGCCCAGGAGTTTGAGACCAGTCTGGGCAACATGGCAAAATCTGGTTTCTACAAAAAAAAAAAAAAAACCAACAACATTAGCGGGGCATGGTTTTACACGTCTGTGGTCCCAGCTACTTAGGAGACTGGAAGATCTATTGAGCCCAGGAGGTTGAGACTGCAGGAGCCATGCTCACGCCATCGTACTCCAGTCTGGGCGACAGAGCAAGACCCTATCTCATAACAATAAGAAGAAAATTGATGACCTATTTCTTAAATTTTTCGAGTCTTACTCTGTCGCCCAGGCTGGAGTACAGTGGCACGATCTCGGCTTACTGCAACCTCTGCTTCCCGGGTTCAAGCACTTCTGCCTCAGCCTCTCGAGTAGCTGGGACTACAGGCACACCCCAGCACGCCTGGCTAATGTTTTGTTATTTTTAGTAGAGACAGGGTTTCACTCTATTGCCCAGGCTGGTTTTGAACTCCTGAGCTCAGGCAATCTGCCCTCCTTGGCCTCTAAAAGTGCTGAGATTACAGGTGTGAGCCACTGCACCCAGCCTAACTTTATAACTTACTGTTTTTTATTTTATGGTTTTTTTGTTTGTTTGTTTTGTTTTTTTTTTTTTTTTTGGTCGGGTTTTTTTTTTTTTTTTTTTTTTTTTTTTTTTTTTTTTTTTTTTTTGAGACGGAGTTTCACTCTTGTTGCCCAAGCTGGAGTGCAATGGCGCGATCTTGGCTCACTGCAACCTCTGTCTCCCAGTTCAAGTGATTCTCCTGCCTCAGCCTCCCGCGTAGCTGGAATTACAGGCATGCGCCACCATGCCTGACTAATTTTGTATTTTTAGTAGAGACAGGGTTTTTCCATGTTGGTCAGACTGGTCTCGAACTCCTGACCTCTCTCAGGTGATCGCCTGACTCAGTCTCCCAAAGTGCTGGGAGTACAGGCATGAGCCATCATGCCAGACCCAGGCTAGTTTTTAAAATACATTTTTAGAGATGGGGCCTTGCTGTGTTGCCTAGGCTGGTCTGGAACTCTACCACTTGAATTTTTAGCATAAAGCAACTACATCCCCACTCAAAAAGTATTGCTGCTTTAAGCTAACAAGTTCAAATGGTAGATTAATCATTTACAAGGTTCAAAAAAAAAAACTACTGTTAATAGCATTAGACAATTCAGGTAGATTTTTTTAAAGGGTATTCTTGGCCGGGCACGGTGGCTCACGCCTATAATCTCAGCACTTTGGGAGGCTGAGGCGGGTGGATCATGAGGTCAAGAGATTGAGACCATCCTGGTCAACATGATGAAACCCCATCTCTACTAAAAATACAAAAATTAGCTGGGCATGGTGGCGCGAGCCTGTAGTCCCAGTTACTTGGGAGGCTGAGGCAGGAGAATTGTTTGAACCCAGGAGGCGGAGGTTGCGGTGAGCCGAGATCACGCCACTGCACTCCAGCCTGGGTAACGAGCGGGACTCAAAAAAAAAAAAAAAGGTATTCTTATTTAACAAACATATGCCTGATTACCTTATCAAGATAGTTTTTCACTTCTCACTACTTAAGGTTATAACATGCAGTATCACTGTGAAAATTAAAAGGGCTGTGAGAATTCAGAAACTCAGTGTTGTTTTTTCTCAAAGCCAAAATAATGTCATAATTTCTGAAATAAATGACTTACATTTTAAATACATGATAAATTGATGTTTTTGTCAGCAATAGGGAAAAAAATTCTTGTTACAATGTATTGAGTATTGAATATTTTTGCATTGTTAGTGAGAATTGTGTTTGGTTTATTTTGTGACATTTAAACCTTCTTCATCATTGAAATTTTGCAGGAGAACGCCCATATAAATGTGAACTTTGTCCTTACTCAAGTTCTCAGAAGACTCATCTAACTAGACATATGCGTACTCATTCAGGTTGGTACGAAATGGGAACTTTTCTATCATTTTCAGTAAATGACCATTTTAAGGACATTCTTTTAGACTTGTAACTGAGTCATTTATTTATGATTTATTTTTAATATAATTTAGAAGTTAGAATTCAAAAATCAGTTTTCTATCGGGAATTCCTAACGTGGAATCCAAAGGTGGACCTCCTGAGAATGAAATTTTTGTGTACACCTTTTCTGGGAGGAGGGTCCTTAATTCTTATCAAATCTTTGAAGTGTTCCGTTACTCCAACAGAAGTTAAACTAATATAGACCAAGGCTGATTGATCCTTTCTGCCTAACCCGTACTTCTCACATTTCCGCTAACAGAATAAAGCTGAGATTCATAATATGTGATTGGCATGTGTCAGGGATTCCTTTTTAGCTTTTCAGGTCCTGAAATTTAGGTTTGTTCTCTTTCAAGGTTTGGTAGAGCTTTTGAGGACTGACTGCAAAAGCTTAGCTTGAAAATGAGAATAATAGACAATTTAGGATGCCAATTTATTAATCTATAGTAAGAGTATAGGACTATAACACGAGAGATTCATCCACGCCAGTGACCGAAACAATCACTGTCACCACTCAGAATTAGACCCCATTGTCTGGGTATGGTGGCTCATGCCTGTAATCCCAACACTTTTGGAGGTTGAGGCGGGCAGATCACTTGAGGTTGGGAGTGCAAGACCAGCCTGACCAACATGGAGAAACCCTGTCTCTACTAAAAATAAAAAATTAGCTGGGCATGGTGGTGCCTGCCTGTAATCCCAGTTACTCAGGAGGCTGAAACAGGAGAATCGCTTGAACCTGGGAGGCAGAGGTGGCAGTGAGCCAAGATCACGCCATTGCATTCCAACCTGGGCAACGAGAGCAAAACGCTGTCTCAAAAAAAAAAAAAAAATTAGTCCCCATTATCAAGTTAAAAAGTAATGTTAGCATCGGTGATCTTGCTCAAATGGGTAATTATTTTATTCCAGCTCTGATGACTCTTGGTGAGCTACCACTTCTTTTCTTCATTGAGACTGAGCCTTGCTCTGTCTCCCAGGCTGGAGTGCAGTGGCGCAATGTCAGCTCACTGCAGCCTCCACCTACCGGGTTCAAGCAGTTCTCCTGCCTCAGCCTCCTGAGTAGGTGGATTACAGGCGTGTGCCACCATGCCTGGCTAATTTTTGTATTTTTAGTAGAGATGGGGTTTTACCATGTTGGTCAGGCTGTTCTTGAACTCCTGACCTCATGATCCTCCTGCCTCAGCTGGGATTACAGGGTGAGCCACCGCGGCTGACCCAACTACCACTTCTGATTAGATTATAGATTTAGAAAGTATGTCTCTGTGGAAAAAGTATCTTAAATCTTGCTGTTTACAAAAGTCTGTGTAGACCCATCTCCCTTAAGTTAATAATTATCTTAGATCTGTGCTATTCAGTTGAGTAGCCACTAACCACATGTGGTTATTAAACTTTTGAAACATTGCTAGTTTGAATTGATATTTATAGAATATGTACTTACCAGATTTTGTTTTCCTTTTTTTTTTCTTTAGTTGAGATAGAGTCTTGCACTGTCCCCCAGGCTGGAGTGCAGTGGCACAGATCTCAGCTCACTGCAACCTCTGCCTCCCGGGTTTAAGCAATTCTCATGCCTCAGCCTCCCTAGTAGAGGGGATTACAGGCATGTGCCACCATTCCGGGCTAATTTTTGTAATTTTAGTAGAGATGGGGTTTCACCATGTTGGCCAGGCAGGTCTCGAACTCCTGACCTCAAGTGATCTGCACATCTTGGCCTTCCAAAGTGCTGGGCTTACAGGTGTGAGCCACCACACCTGGCCACAGTTTGAAATAGTATGAAGAATATCTTTCTCTGAAGCAGGTTAGAGAAAAAATAAAGAATGTTAAATATTTATTTTTCAAGTTGATCATATAGTGAAATTATTGAATACATTGGCTTTAAAAAGTAATAACATAAATTTTACCTGTTTTCCTTTTTACCTTTGTTATATGACTACTAGAAAATTTAAGATTACATGTGTGATATGCATTATCTACTGGACATTGCTGCCATGAGTTAGGAATAAGACTTGATAATAATATTTGATTATATTGCAGGTTCTGATTTGAACAGCTATGAAGGTGTCCTGTAGTATGCTTGCTAGTCTTTCTTGACCCCACATGCTTGTCATGCTAATGTGCTTTGAGCGTTTTTTTCCCTGAATCTAAGCCATTGAGTGGTGCCACTTAACCAGAAACCTGATTTCATTATTTTTGGTTGTTTCTGGTTTCATTCTCTGGATGGTAACATGGATGCAATCTCAGCCGTTGAGGGTAGGCATCATGTCCTGTTCATAGTTGTACTCTAGCTTTTTAGTAAAATATTTAAGAGCTTTATATTATTATTATTACTTTTTTTTTTTTCTGTAGCGGAGTTTTGCTCTTGTTGCCCAGGCTGGAGTGCAATGGCACGATCTCAGCTCACTGCAACCTCCGTTTTCTGGGTTCAAGTGATTCTCCTGCTTCAGCCTCCCAAGTAGCTGGGAGGCTCCCATGTGCCACCATGCCTGGTTAATTTTGTATTTTTAGTAGAGATGAGGTTTCACCATGTTGGCCAGCATGGTCTTGAACTCCTGAAGTCAAGTGGTTTGCCTGCCTCAGCCTTCCGAAGTGCCGGGATTACAGGCGTGAGCTACCGCTCCTGGCCAAGAGCTTTATTTTAGTTAACTAGTTTTAGTCTTCATAACTATTTTGTTTTGCATGAGTTCTATTATCCCCATTTTACAGATCGGGAATATAGGGCATTGAAAAAATATGCCTTTTTTTTTTTTTTTGTAGAATGTCCTCCCTTCTGGATATGTCCACTTGTTTTCTCATGGTGTCATTTAACTTTTCTTCTATCTTTTTTATTGTAAACTGGAAATTAAATTTAAATCCTTGATAATCTTTCCCGCAAATGATATGTCTCATTTAAAGTCACATTTAGTTGATCCATTAATATAATGTTGGGTCACTGCGTATAGAAGGACTACATACTTAATTAGTAATACTTTGCCTTGTCACTGTTTAAATGTTTATAGTGTTCTATACCAGTTGATAATCTTTGCCTGAAACAATTGTATTTGGGCTTGCAAAATGTTTTGAGTTTTGCCTGCTATATTTTAAAAATGATTTTTAGTAGTTGCTGGTACAGTATAGCAAGTATTTTAATGGTGTCTTAAGAACTAGTAATAGTTACTAGCTGTTGTATATATGCTGGTTACTAAAAACAAGTATTTGGTGTCTCCAATTTTAGTAATACAAAGATACTGAGTTTCAGATTATATATTATAGGACAAAAGCTCACAAATAAGTAATTTTTGTTGCTGTTTATGTTTTTGGAGTCGGGGACTCTGTTGCCCAGGCTGGAATGCAGTGGTGTGATCACACCTCACTGCAACTTCAAATGCCTGGGCTCAAGCCATTCTCCTGCCTCAGTCTCCCGAGTAGCTGGGTCTACTGGCACATGCCACCACTCCAGCTAATGGGGACTATTATTATTTTTGAGATGGAGTTTTGCTCTTGTCGCCCAGCTGGAGTGCAGTGGCACAATCTCAACTCACTGCAACCTCCGGTTCCTGAGTTCTAGCTGGAGTGCAGTGGCACAATCTCGGTTCACTTCAGCCTCCGCCTCCCAGCAGGTTCAAGCGATTCTCCTACACCAGCCTCCTGAGTAGCTAGGACTACAAGCATGAGCCACCACGCCCCAGCTAAGTTTTTTTATTTTTTTATTTTTATTTTTTAGTAGAAACAGGGTTTCACTATATTGAACAGGCTGGTCTTGGACTCCTGAGCTTGTGATCTGTCCACCTTTGGCTTCCCAAAGTGCTGGAATTACAAGTGTGAACCACTGTGCCCGGCCTTTTTTTTTTTTTTTTTTTTTTGATATGGAGTCTCGCTCTATTGTCAGGCTGGAGTACAGTAGCAGGATCTTGGCTCACTGCAACCTTTGCCTCCCGGGTTCAAGTGATTTTCCTGCCTTAGTATCCTGAGTAGCTGGGACTACAGGTGTGCACCCGCACCCAGCTAATTTTTGTGTTTTTAGTAGTGATGGGGTTTCACCATGTTGGCCATGATGGTCTCTATCTGTTGACCTCATGATCCACCCACCTCAGCCTCCCAAAGGGCTGGGATTACAGAAGTGAGCCACCGCACTCTGTTGGGACTATTATTTTTATTTATTTATTTCTTTTTTTTGAGATGGGGTTTCACCATGTTGGTCAGACTGGTCTCAAACTCCTGACCTCAGGTAATCCATCTGCCTCGGCCTCCCAAAGTGGTGGTATTGCAGGCGTGAGCCACCGTGCCGGGCTGATTTTTATTTAAGTATCCTATTTATTTTTATAGAGACTGGGTCTTGCTGTGTTGCCCAGGCTGGCCTCAAACTCCTGGCCTCAAGCAGTTCTCTTGTCTCAGCCTTTCAAAGTGTTGGCATTACAGGCATGAATCACTGTGTCCAAATGTATATGTTTATTTTGATAACATCGGTGCCAAGGAACTATCTTAAATAGCTGGGATTGTTTGAAAGTTATTATAATAGTTTGAGAATCTTTGTAGAATAAATTTAAAAAACAATATTTTATTGAGGTATAATTTATAAATTTGAAAATGCACAGGTCTTAAGTGTACAGCTCAGTGACTATGCCTTCACCTAGTTGACTATCACTCAAGTACAAGATGTGGAATACTTCTGCTCAGGAACACCTTGCCCTTTTCACTCAGCACACCCAGTCTTTTCCCTGGATGATATTCTGTGTCCTACCAAAGAACATTGTAGTGTGTTTGTTTGTTTTCTTTTAGATGGGCTCTCACTCTGTCACCCAGGCTGGAGTGCAGTGGGCACAGCTACAGCTTCCTAAACCTCTTGGCACGATTCACTGCGCCTAGTTTTAGGACTTTTTTTAGTAAAATGTTCTTGAGGTTTATTTATGTTGCATTATTGGAACTTCATTTTATTGCTGGTAATTTATTGTATGCCCCCATTACTTTTTACTTAAAAATTTTCTCTGCCGGCTGGGCGCAGTGGCTCACGCCTATAATCCTAGCACTTTGGGAGGCCAAAGTGGGCGTGTCACCTGAGGTCAGGAGTTCAAGAACAGAATGTCCAACGTGATGAAACCCAGTCTGTGCTAAAATGCAAAAATTAGCTGGGCGTGATGGTGGGTGCCTGTAATCCCAGCTACTTGGGAGGCTGAGATGAGAGAATCACTTGAACTCAGAAGATGGTGGTTGCAGTGAGCGGAGATCACGCCACTGCACTCCAGCCTGGGCAGCTGAGCAAGACTCAGTCTCAAAAAAAAAAAATTTCCTTTGATATTCTCTCTAGATATTTGTTTTGTTTTTATTTTTAATAGATTTAATTTAAAAAATTTAAAAACACTAAGAGGCTTGTGCTTGTGTATTTTTCACTGCAGCCTTGACCTCCTAGGTTCAAGCGATCCTCCTGCCTTAGCCTCTAGAGTAGGTGGCTGTGGGCTTGTACCACCACATCTGGCTAATTAAAAAATTTTTTTTGTAGAGGCAGGGTCTCACTAGGTTGTCCACATTGGTCTCAAAACTCTTTAACTCAAGCAGTCTTCCTCACCTCAGCCTCCCAAAAGGACTAGGATTACGGGTGTGAGCCACTATGCCTGACTATTCTTCGAAGAATGCTTTTGAAACGTATATGTAAAGCTTACAAAAATCCTTCCCCTTTTGACTTGCTTACTCCTATAAATTCATTTTGGAGGCATAAAACAAACAACTGGCAGATTTATAAAGAAGAGAAGCTGTTAAAAAAAATTTCTGTATCCTCCCTTTCCCTTCGCCATTCCTTAGGGAGAACCATGTACCTTGATGCTTGCTGTATAGATCGCCTTATTCATTAGAGTTTATAAAATTATGATATTTTAATTATAATTCTATTAGTGTAAATATGAAGAGAAGAGATAAATTCCATTTACCTATTTACTCATAAGAAAGACAGGATACATAAGAGTCTTCCCATGTATTTATTTATTTGCTTATTTATTTGAGGAGTTTCACTCTTGTTCAGGTTGGAGTGCAGTGGCGCTATCATGGCTCATGGCAACCTCCGCTTCCCAGGTTCAAGCGATTCTCCTGCCTCAGCCTTCTGAGTAGCTGGGATAACAGGCATGTGCTACCATACCTGGCTAATTTTTTTTTGTATTTTTAGTAGAGACAGAGTTTATGTTGGTCAGGCTGGTCTTGAACTCCTGACCTCAGGTGATCCTCCCACCTCAGCCTCCCAAAAGTGCTGGGATTACGGGTGTAAGCCACTGTACCTGGCCTTATTTTACTTTTTGAGAAAGAGTCTCACCCTGTTGCCCAGGCTGGAGTGCAATGGTTCAGTCTCAGCTCACAGCAACTTTCGCTTCCCAGGTTCAAGCGATTCTTCTGCCTCAGCTTCCCAAGTAGCTGGGATTATAGGTGCGTGCCACCATGCCCAGCTAATTTTTTGTATTTTTAGTAGAGATGGGGTTTCACCATGGAATTACAGGCATGAACCACTGTGCCCAGCCTTTTTAATTAATTTCTTTTTTGAGACAAGCCTAGCTGTTGCCCAGGCTGTAGTGCAGTGGTATAATCTCAGCTCGAAGCAGCCTCCACCTCCCAGATTCAAGCGATTCTCTTGCCTCAACCTCCCAAGTAGCTGGGACTATAGGCATACACCACCACACTCGGCTAACTTTTTTTGTATTTTTACAAAATGCTTCCCAAAATTTTGTATTTTTACAAAAATGCCTCCCAAAGTTCTGGGATTACAGGCGTGACCCACCATGCCTGGCGTAGTCTTCTCTTTTATTTATCCATACTCAGAGTTACCAATTGGTTCCAAAAGTGAAAATTCTTGCTCTCTGCTCCATGTTAAGGACTTTACATGGATTAGATTAGATTATAGCTCACAACACTTAAGAGAGTGTTTTATATTTTAAGAAATTGAACTCTAGAGAGGTTTCAGTACTTTGCTCAAAGTCTCAGAGTAAGCATCTTGCAGAGCCCATTGTTTTATCTCCCAGATAGTCTAGCTCTGTCTAGAACAAGTTCTTAGGCCTTGTGCTACCTATCTTTCTATGTTCTATGCCCACATATGTTAAGAAAATGTTTGTCTCCATTTAAGTCATTCACTGGAGAGGACAATATAGAACCAAGTATAGAGTAATGTAGCATGTTGTAGAAGCTTGCATATTAATAAATCTTTTAGCAGACCAATATGGAGAAGAATTATCTGGTCAGCTGAATATCCAATTTGACTACCTGGATAAGATGATTATTTTATTACCAGGCATTTTCTAATCATGTGAAGTTTAACATCTACATGGTTTTGCCTAATGTTTGATTTTGCTTTATGAAAAATTTTAGTAAGATTTGATAATGAATTTGAGAATGTTTGAGATGAATTTTCATAAATGTCAATTTCCATTTTTCTACTATGCATTCCATTGGACCAGTGGGGTATGGATACCATTTGGTAATATTTACTAGAGTGTGATCTAGATGGGTATGTATTCAGGTAGAATGTATTACTCTTGTGCCTTTAATTTTGGGGGTGGGGGTGGTTCTGGTTCTGTATGTTTCAGTGATTATGATGTTTCTTATTTTACATACCATATCTATTTGTGTGCCACTTCTCATTACCTAGTTCTTTTACACATTTTATAGAAAAGGTGGGGGAAACATCAATAAAGTTTTCCTATATTTTTGCTTAAAATAGCAGTGCTAGCACAGGGAGTTTGCTAAGTGAAAATTTACTCAGCTCTTACCATGTTGGACAGAAGGATTAAATTTCAAGAAAAAGCCTTTGCTCAGGCTAAAGCAGAATTTCAAAACTTTTACCTAGGATCTGGGAGTGTAGCCCAGAGTGTTTTTCTCAAAATTTACCACAAGAAAATTAGGGTGGGGAAAGTATGTTATTTATTTATTTGTTTGCTTGTTTGAGACGAATTTTCACTCTCATTGCCCAGGCTGTCGTGCAGTGGCATGATCTCGGCTCACTGCAACCTCAGCCTCCCGAGTTCAAGCAATTCTCCTGCCTCAGCCTCCCAAGTAGCTGGGATTACAGGCATCTGCCACCATGCCTGGCTAATTTTTTGTATTTTGACTGGAGATGGGATTTCACCATGTTCACTGGGCTGGTTTTGAATTCCTGACCTCAGGTGATCCACCTGCTTTGGCCTCCCAAAGTGCTGGGATTACAGCTGTTAGCCACTGCACCTGGCTGGGAATTTTATTTGATTTATTTTTGTGGCAGGGCCTTGCTCTGTTGCCCAGGTTGGAGTGCAGTAGCACATTCACAGCTTACTGCTACTTCAAATTCCTAGGCTTAAGCTGTCCTCCTGCCTTGGCCTCCTAAGTAGCTAGGACAACCGGTGCACTCCCCAATGCCTGGCTGATTTTTTTCTTTTCTTTTTTTTTTTTTTGAAACAGTCTCAGTTTTGCCTAGGCTGGAGTGAAGTGGTACGATCTCGGCTCACTGCAAACTCTGCCTCCTAAGTTAAAGCAATTCTCGTGTTTCAGCCTTCCAAGTAGGTGGGATTACAGGCATGCAGCACCATGCCCAGCTAATTTTGTTTGTATTTTTAGTAGAGATGGGGTTTCACTGTGTTGGCCAGGCTGGTCTCAAACTCCTGGCATCAAGGGATCCACTCACCCTGGCCTCCCAAAGTTAATTTTTGTTTTTATTTATTTTGCTCAGGTTGTTCCCCTAACTTCTAGGCTCAAGTGAGCCTTCTGCCATGGCCCCCCAAAGTGTTGCAATTATAGCCATGAGCCACTGCACCTGGCCAGAATTTTATTTTCTACTCCATTATGCATTTGTTTTAACTAAACACACAAAAAAATTTAAAATAGATAATTTTCCTTCAAATTAACATCCAGAGCCCAATTGAACTTTGCCAATGGTTGTGTATTTCTTAAAGAATCTCTGTTCTTTAATAGTGCTTGAGGACTCTAACTTGAACTGTTTTGAAGCTTGTGGTTGACTGAGATTTCCTCTGAGAATCAATGTAAAAGGATAGAGAAATGTTATACAAATAAATATGGTAAATGTAAGGTGCATGATACAGCATTTTCAATAGTCTGTCATCATTTTACATATACAGTTCCTTATATTTTAATGTTAAATTTGTCTTAATCTATACCTTCTTTCATACTTTTGATTTACTTTCAGGTGAGAAGCCATTTAAATGTGATCAGTGCAGTTATGTGGCCTCGAATCAACATGAAGTAACTCGCCATGCAAGACAGGTTCACAATGGGCCTAAACCTCTTAATTGCCCACACTGTGACTACAAAACAGCAGATAGAAGTAACTTCAAAAAACATGTAGAGCTACATGTGAATCCACGACAGTTCAATTGCCCTGTATGTGACTATGCAGCTTCCAAGAAGTGTAATCTACAGTATCACTTCAAATCTAAGCATCCTACTTGTCCTAATAAAACAATGGATGTCTCAAAAGTGAAACTAAAGAAAACCAAAAAACGAGAGGCTGACTTGCCTGATAATATTACCAATGAAAAAACAGAAACAGAACAGACAAAAGTAAAAGGGGATGTAGCTGGAAAGAAAAATGAAAAGCCTATAAAAGCGGAGAAAAGAGATGTCTCAAAAGAGAAAAAGCCTTCTAATGTGTCAGTGATCCAAGTGACCACCAGAACTCGAAAATCGGTAACAGAGATGAAAGAGATGGATGTGCATACCGGAAGCAATTCAGAAAAATTTTGTAAGACTAAGAAAAGCAAAAGGAAGCTGGAAGCTGACACCCATTCTTTACGTGATCCTGTGAATGATGAGGAATCTTCAACAAGAAAGAAAAGGAAGGTAG
Organism: Cebus imitator; assembly: GCF_001604975.1. Taxonomy (NCBI): domain Eukaryota; kingdom Metazoa; phylum Chordata; class Mammalia; order Primates; family Cebidae; genus Cebus; species Cebus imitator. The sequence goes on along the minus strand of NW_016107805.1, from coordinate 1,436,131 downwards.
AAAGCAAATCCAAAAATAATAGTCAGGAAGTGCCAAAGGGTGACAGCAAAGTGGAGGAAAATAAAAAGCAAGATATCTACATCAAAAAAAGTACAAAGAAGAAAACTCTGAAAAATAAATCAAGTAAGAAAAGCAGCAAGCCTGCTCAGAAGGAGCCTGCTCAGAAGGAACCTGTTGAGAAGGGGCCTGCTCAGATGGACCCTCCTCACATGGAGCCTGCCCAGATGGGGCCTGCTCCCACAGAGGCAGTTCAGAAGGGGACCGTTCAGGTGGAGCCGCCGCCTCCCATGGAGCCTGCTCAGATGGAGGGTGCCCAGATACAGCCTGCTCATGCCGAGCCTGTTCAGATGGAGGTGGTTCAAGAGGGGCCTGCTCAGAAGGAGCTGCCACCTCCTGTGGAGCCTGCTCAGGTCGTGGGTGCGCAGATGGTACCTGCTCACATGGAGCTGCCTTCTCCCATGGAGACTGCTCAGATGGAGGTTTCCCAAATGGGTCCTGCTCCCGTGGAAACTGTTCAGATGGAGGTTGCCCAAGAAGAACCTGCTCCCGTTGAGGTGGTTCAGAAGGAGCCTGTTCAAATGGAGCTGTCTCCTCCCATGGGGGTGGTCCAGAAGGAGCCTGTTGAGATGGAGCTGTCTCCTTCTATGGAGGTAGTACAGAAGGAGCCTGTTCACACAGAGCTGTCTCCTCCCATAGAGGTGGTCCAGAAGGAACCTGTTCAGATGAAGCTGTCTCCTCCCAGAGAGGTGGTCCAGAAGGAACCTGTTCAGATGGAGCTGTCTCCTCCCATAGAGGTGGTCCAGAAGGAACCTGTTCAGATGGAGCTGTCTCCTCCCATAGAGGTGGTCCAGAAAGAACCCGTTCAGATGGAGCTGTCTCCTCCCGTCGGGGTGGTTCAGAAGGAGGCTTCTCCTCCCATAGAGCCTCCCTTTCACATGGAGCCAGTTTCCAAAAAGCCTCCTCTCCGAAAACATAAAAAGGAAAAGTCTAACATGCAGAGTGAAAGAGCACAGAAGGAGCAAGTCCTTATTGAAGTTGGCTTAGTGCCTGTTAAAGATAGCTGGCTTCTAAAGGAAAGTATAAGCACAGAAGATCTGTCACCACCATCACCACTGCTGCCAAAGGAAAATTTAAAAGAAGAGGCATTAAGAGACCAAAAATTACTCGTCAGAGGTGAAGGAAATCAAGAAGCCCCTCTTCAGAAAGTAGGAGCAAAAGAGGCAGATGAGAGCCTACCTGGTCTTGCTGCTAATATTGAGGAATCTACCCATGTTTCATCCTCTAGACAAAACTTAAATATGCCAGAGGGTGAAAGTTCAGATGGTAAACATCAGACCGACGCTGTGGTTTGTGAAATGGAAATGGACACTGATGAGAACACAAGAGAGAATCTCCCTGGTATAAACTCAACAGTTCAAGAACCAGTTTCACCAATGCTTCCCCCCTCAGCAGTAGAAGAATGTGGTGAAGCAGTGTCTAAAACTGCACCACCATCACCTCCTGCTACCATGGCAGTAAATGAGTCTCAGGAAATTGATGAAGATGAAGGCATCCACAGCCATGAAGGAAGTGACCTAAGTGACAACATGTCAGAGGGTAGTGATGATTCTGGATTACATGGGGCTCGGCCAGTTTCACAAGAATCTAGCAGAAAAAATGCAAAGGAAGCCTTAGCAGTCAAAGTGGCTAAGGGAGATTTTGTTTGTATTTTCTGTGATCGTTCTTTCAGAAAGGGAAAAGATTATAGCAAACACCTCAATCGCCATTTGGTTAATGTGTACTATCTTGAAGAAGCAGCTCAAGGGCAAGAGTAATGAAACTTTGAACAAGGTTTCAGTTCTTAGTTTGTAAGGTATATTACATTTTATATTCATTTATAGTAGTAGACAACCTTTTAAGATTGCTTTAATTAGTCTCTGATGTTGATTTTTAAGTGGCACTCTTTTCCTTAGGACTTTTTATGTATACCTGTTGATGTATAAATTTAGCAAATCTACTAAACCAGCAGATACCTAAATCTGTTAGCTTATGTGTCTAATTGAAATGAGGCTAAGATGGTATAGCAGCATTTTATTGCTTTGTCCAGCTACAACTTGTCATTTTTTTCTCCATGTCTCTTCCTGTTTCACTTTAGTTTATTCTTAGTTTTTTATTGAGATCTATAAAAAATTGGCTTAATAGCAAATTACTTGAATAATTTGCCTGCTTTATATAAAGTTAGCACTTTAAGATTTTTTTTTAGAGATGGAAAGACATTTACATTGAAGAAAAATTGTCCCAGCAATAGACATTCTATCAGTCCAAGCATAGACATCCTGAGTTTTGATCAATATTTTTTATTTGTGTATGTTAATCGTCATGAAAACAATGATTTTGGTGTGTTTTTTATTTTGGTGCTTTAATGGCTTAAGATGTTGCACATTTTTTTTTTTGTTTCTGTTTTTGTTTTTTTACCTATGCAGTTAAAATTTTCCTAGATAGAACATTTGTGTTAAACAGTAACACTTTATACGTATATATATATATGCATGTTTATTTTGGCCTCTTTGGAGGGATGCTTTTAGACTTGTTTGCAAAAGGGCAGTTTTCTTTTTCTTTGCTGCAGTTGTCTATTTTGCAGAATAATAGTGTGTGCAAGTTTGTGAGCAAATGAAACATGCAGGTTCAATCCATTGATTTTGATTTTTACATCTTATATCTATGCCAGAATCTTTATTTCATATAACTTATTTATTTTGAATGGATGTAGTAAATTCACAGTTCTCAGTTTTGATTTTGCAATAAATAAACCACTAGGTTCCATATCGAACAAATTTTTATCTCAAATACCAACCATCAATTTTTTTTTTCTTCATGTGTTTTGGTACAGCTAATTCCCAATTTTAGTGTGTTAAATGTTTGAGGAAAACCTTTTCTCATAGATGGTTGGTGTGCATGTGGCTACTTTACAATAAAGAACTGTAAGTGATATTTGGAAACTGCAAACCTGGAATTAGGAGACATAATTATTCCTTCAAGTTTTACAGAATATCACTTGGAAGATTCCAAAGCCATAGCTATTACGCGGCAAACCTAGGTTATGAGAGGTAGTGTGAGTGCTGGCAGACCAGCTGCAACTTTCCTATACAGTGAAAAAGGCTGGTGAAACAAGTACAGGCCAGATTTTAAAAAATCATACTTTCTCAGGGATCTCCACAAACTAGTGGGTGTCCTGGCTGTCTCTGTGATAGCCTCTTTCTACATACAGGTGAGGCCTCAAATGAATTGCAGCTATCCTGGTGTTCCTGTGGGGGCACTTTGTATGAAAAAGGGCATGTACTCCAAAACATTTTTGTAGGTTCTTTGGCTCATCGCCAAAGCGTATGAAAGAATCCAATATAGGATTTTTCTTACTGATAGCAGTTATTCATTTCAGTAAAACAAAATATGATCCCAGTAGGGAATCTTGAATTCTGACCTCCCATATTCTGTTTTGAAATAACCACTTTGTATTTCATTTTAAAAAATCTGATGATTTCTTTGAGGCAGGTTTCAGATTTTGGCAGTACAACAGGAAAGATTAGGAAAAGCATGAATAATAGTGTATGGATGGAGAGCTTGTTAAAAATCTGAGAGTGAAGTTTGAGTTAAAAGTTGTTTGAACATGGAATTGACTGGGAGGCCAAAGATTTAAAGAAGCAGAAGATTCTTCTCTTAAGACATGAGGAGTAAGTTGTGTGATAATGGTGTGTGTTTTGTGTGCATGATTGAACATTGTAAATGTTGAATTCTAGGCTCTGACAATCACTGTCAACAGAAGATCAAGCTGCAAATATTTATGTTTTAAAACTTAAATTATAAAGCTAGTTAAATCTAATGACTAGTTTTAATGTTCATGGGTACATTTTACCTTACCGTTTACATTGTATAGAAAAAGATTCATCTTAAGCACAGATTGGATATTAGGAGTTAGTTTGGGGAAGAGTTTTTTTTTTGTGGATTCTTTCATACTGTAGAAGAAAAACCATTTGCCTTCTAGGGAATTGAGCTAAATTCTAAACTAGTCATTAAGACTAGAATGCTAAAAACAGAAACATGAAGGAAATTAAAACCCCTTATTATTAAATTGATATGTAAAAACATTGTTACTGGAAATTGATTGGACTTGAGGCCTTCTTCAAGAAAATAAGGACTTGATTGTCAGGCCTATATTAGGTTCTGAACCTTAACGCCGTGTATTTGTACTTATTAAAAATTGTTTCAATTAAAAGTACATTAGCAGTATGAACTTCTGGTCCAGTTGGAAGTTCTTTCATCTGAAAAATGTGATATTTGCATGGAACTGTTTGAATCTTTTTATTTTCTAGTCCCCCTCCCCCACACTGGATAGAATTTAAGCTAGAATTTTCCCTTTGGATAAAAGAACAAAAAATGAACATGTTATTTGTAAACTGATGTTTAGTAACTAGTGATAAACTTGAAATAATAGAATACATTATAAGCCTTAATCTTAGGTAGTCTTATAAAAATGAATCTCTTAACTATCTTTTGAACCTATATTCACATTGGTTTTCAGATACTTTAAGTTATATTTTTTTTCTGTTTTCAGAGCTGCTTTTTATTCTGGGGCTACTTTTTTTATTGTATAATTCACAAGGGGCTGCTTTTTTTTTTTCGATAAGGCTTATAACTATGGCTGGATGTTTTGCTCTAGTCTTCTAAGAAGGGCCATTTTATTTTTTAGAGTCACTTCTAAAGTCATGTGGTAATAAACTTTGGAGACTCTTTGGCATATGAGAGCTGATACAAATTAAAACCCAAGTAGACCTCATTGCGTGTCACCCTATGAATGTTGACAATGGAAGGAATACCTTGCCTGTAGCATACTGTCACTTCTGAACTGAAAAGCTGAGGAAGAAAGTTAATTCTTTTTTGCATAAATCAGAAAAACTTATAGTGTTCCCAGTTTCCTGGTTGACCTCAGCAGATGAAGTGGACAGGTAGTGTTAATTCAGATTGAAGAAATTGTCTGAATCTTGGTTTGTGTAGATTTACAATCTACATGCAATATTAACTAAATCAGATAGCTTTTACAGTTTCACATGTGTACATAGGTTCGCTCCCAGTCCCTTCCATATCCATTAGTTATTGAACTTTCTAAACTGGCATTGAAACATTACAACAATGTTTTGTTGCACCAATTTTATAAACTTATGCAGTGCAATACGTGTTATTTTTCTGAGGCAAACCAAAGGTAAATTTCTCAAGGTTCTTGCTGCCTTCTTTAGCAGCATTTGATGGAAGATCTTTTATACATTTGTAATAGATAAAAATAAACCAGATTGCAAATCCTTTTTTAAAATCTTAAACCATGTACCAAGTTTTTGGTCCAAATTGTGTAGAATAAGTTAAACTTAAATTGCATTTTATTAACCAATATGAGTGTATTTCTGTAAGCATAGTTATGTTGAAATAAAGTTTTAAAAAGCATGATGCCTTTATTTATTATTGGTACAAGAATGTAGGAAACCAAATTTATGTTGCTGGAACTGCAAGTATATAATAGGCTTTTCAAGATTATTTCCCACAGGTGACCTGTTGCAGGTAGAAAAGTCACAGCATGTTGTTTGGGGTAACGATCCAGCATTGGGGTAACAACCCCCAAAGCATACACTGCTTTCTGGGAGGTGGGAGGTGGGTGAGAAATTGGACAAGTCACACAAGATTTTAAATAGTAATTACTTCCCAACCACAAGTCCCCTTAACAGTTTTAATATGCATATCCCTTTTCTTTTTTCTTTTCTTTTTTTTTTTTTTGAGACAGCGTCTTGTCACCAGGCACCAGTCTGGAGTGCAGTGGCGCGATCTCAGCCCACTGCAACCTCAGCCTCCCGGGTTCAAGCAATTCTCCTGCCTCAGCCTCCCGAATAGCTGGAACTACAGATGTACACCACCACACCTAGCTAATTTTTATATTTTAGTAGAGATGGGGTTTCACTATGTTGTCCAGGATGGTCTTGATCTGACCTCGTGATCCGCCTGCCTTGGCCTCTCAAAGTGCTGGGATTACAGGCGTGAGCCACTGCGCCCGGCCGCATATCCCTTTTCAGTAGCAGGCCTGGAATTAGTGAATTTTGATTCATAATTGGAGGAAGATGTTTTCTTTTATAAAAGTAGACATGAAGGCTGGGCGCGGTGGCTCAAGCCTGTAATCCCAGCACTTTGGGAGGCCGAGGCGGGTGGATCACAAGGTCAAGAGATCGAGACCATCCTGGTCAATATGGTGAAACCCCGTCTCTACCAAAAATACAAAAAATTAGCTGGGCATGGTGGTGCGTGCCTGTAATCCCAGCTACTCAGGAGGCTGAGGCAGGAGAATTGCCTGAACCCAGGAGGCAGAGGTTGCGGTGAG
>NW_016107805.1:1422701-1429699 GCF_001604975.1 Cebus imitator | reverse complement strand
GAGTGAAACTCCGTCTCAAAAAAAAAAAAAAAAAGTAGACATGAGGTCTATATATTGCCCAGGCTGGTCTCAAACACCTGGACTTAAAGTAATCCTCCTGCTTTGGCTTCCCAGTGTTGAGATTACAAGTGTGAGCTGCTGCACCCCACCACAAGATGTCTTGAAGGGAAGATAAATTGAGTTACACAGGGTTCACTGGTGCCAGGGCACAAGTTTAAGCTTTTAGTGTATTTGATGGAGCTCTGAGAAGAAACCCAAGGGAAAGTGATACATCTCGGTAAGCTCTACTTCCTCATAAACAGAAATAAACCTCAGCCTTCCTAAATGCTGGGATTATAGATATGAGCCACTGTTCTCGGCCTGTGTTGGGTTTCTTTTGTTTTTGTTTGTTTTAGATGGAGTCTTGCCCTGTCACCCAGGCTGGAGTGCCATGGCACGATCTCTGTTCACTGCATCCTACACCTCTGGAATTAAGCAATTTTCCTGTCTCAGGCTCCTAAGTTAGCTGGCATTACAGTTGTTGGCCACCACACCTGGCTTGTTTTTGTATTTTTAGTACAGGGTTTCACCATGTTGGCCAGACTGGTCTGAAACTCTTGACCTGGAGTTGTCATCCCACTTTGGCCTCCCACAGTGCTGGGATTACAGGCATGAGCCACCATGCCCAACCTGTTTTTGTTTTTTGTTTTGAGAAAGGGTCTTCCTCTGTCTCCCAGGTTGGAGTGCAGTGGCATGATTACAGTTCTTGCAGCCTTGAACTCCTGGGCTCAAGCGGTCCTCTTGCTTCAGCCTCCTGAGTAATTAGGACTTAGAGACCTCCTCCACACCTCCTGCCTCCATCTCCCAAAAGTGTTCAGATTATAGGCATGCACCACTATACCCTGCCACATTTTGTTTTGATGCAGTGTCTGATCTGGAAGATCTGAATCATGAGAAAAGGGGTCTTCCATATTTGGATTGGTGAGTTATCCTCTTCCCACTTCCTGCAAAACTCATCAGCAACAAAGCAAAATGATTGTTTTTTCCCCTTGAGATAGGGTCTTGTTCTGCCCAGGCTGTAGTGCAGTGGCACCATCATGGCTCACTGCTACCTCAACCTTTTGGACTCAAGCAGTCCTCCCACCTCATCATCTTGGAGAAGCTGGGACTACAGGTGCATGACACACACCCAGCTTTTTTTTTTTTTTTTTTTTTTTTTTTTTTTTTTTTTTTTTTTTTTTTTTTTTTTTTTTGTAGAGACAGGGTTTTGCCCTGTTCCCCAGGCTGGTCTTGCACTTCTGGACTCAAGCAATTCACCTGCTTTGGCCTCCTAAAGTGTCGGGATTACAGGTGTGAGCCACCACACTTGGCTAATTTTGTATTTTTAGTAGACTGGTTTCTCCATGTTGGTCAGGCTGGTCTTGAACTCCTGACCTCAGGTGATCCGCCCATCTCGGCCTCCCAAAGTGCTGGGATTACAGGTGTGGGCCACCACGCCCAGCCAAAAGTGGCTTTTCAAAGGAAGTGAGCTCACTGTATCAAGTGCATTGTGGGCCCTGCAGTTGGAGTCAGGTTTATAATGGGCTTCTCTTCTATAATTAGGCAGATCATTTTAACTTTACTAAGCCTGTTTCCTTGTATATAAAGTGGATGTGTAGTATTTCTATCCATAGAGTGGCATTTGCTTGGCATGTAGTGCTAGCATTAAGACCTCTTCCACTAGATAACAAACCAAATATTAAAGAAAAGGTGCTTTCTCAATTTCTGGTTAAGTTGCATAGCTCATCTCCTTTTTTGCATGCCTTGCAAAGTAGCATTTTACTGATACATAAGTAGTAAAGCTTTTGTGTCAATCTGTTAACATTTTATTGAGAGCCAGAATGGTTTTTTTTTTTGTTTTTTGTTTTTTGTTTTTGAGAGGGAGTCTCACTCTCGCCCAGGTTGGAGTGCAGTGGCATGAACTTGGCTTACTGCAACGTCAGCCTCCTGGGTTCAAGCCATTCTCCTGCCTCAGCCTCCCAAGTAGCTGAGATTACAGGTGCCTGCCACCATGCATGGCTAATTTTTGTATTTACTAGAGATGGGTTTCACCATGTTGGTCAGGCTGATCTCGAACTCCTGATCTCAAATGATCCATCCACCTTGGCCTTCCAAAGTGCTGGGATTACAGGCATGAGCCACTGCACTCCAGCCTGGGTGACAGAGCGAGACTCTTTCTCAAAAGAAAAAAAAAAGAAAATGTACTTCTCAGTTGGATTCACCACTCACATTTGCTTTCTATATATTTATGTTATTTGCTGAAACACTAGAAATTCAGTTGCAGATATACCGTTTCTAAATCTGTCATTTGTATCTCCTAAGGAGAAGGGCATTTTCTTCTACAATCAGTATAGTAAATTCAGGACATTTAAGATTAATATTATTTAAAAATTTTTTTGAGACAGTCACCTAGGCTGGAGTGTACTGTGTGCAATCTCAGCCCACTGCAACCTGCATGTCCCGGGTTTGGTTTCAAGTGATTCTCGTGCCTCAGCCTCCTGAGTGGCTGGGATTACAGGCATGTACCACCACTCCTGGCTAATTTTGTATTTTTAGTAGAGACAGGATTTCACTATGTTGGCTAGACTGGTCTGGAACTCCCAGCCTTAAGTGATCTGCCCATCTTGGCCTTCCAAAGTGCTGGGATTACAGGTGTGAGCCACAGCACCCAGCAAGACTAGTGTAATATTCTAATATACAGTCTATACAGATTGAGTATCCCTTAAACAAAATGCTTGGGACTAAAGTGCTTTGGATTTTGGATTTTGGAATATATGTATTATACTTAACTGTTGAGCATCCCAAATAAAAAAAATAAAAAATCCGAAATGGTCCAATGAGCATTTCCTTTGAGTATCATGTTAGTGCTCAGAAAGTTTCAGATTTCTGGATTTGGAATGCTCAACAAAATTTTTCCTTTTTTTTTTGAGATGGAGTTTCACTCTGTCGCCCAGACTGGAATTCAGTGGCATGATCTCGGCTCACTCCACCTCCTGGGTTCAAGCGATTCACCTGCCTCAGCCTCCTGAGTAGCTGGGATTACAGGTGCCCACCACTATGCCCAGCTAATTTTTTGTAGTTTTGGTAGAGACAGGGTTTCACCATGTTGGCCAGGCTGGTCTCAAACTCCCGACCTTAGGTGATCCACCTGCCTCGGCCTCCCAAAGTGTTGGGATTACAGGCATGAGCCACCGAGCTGGTCCACAGATATCTTTCCAAATTGATAAATGTCTTAATACCTAGTCCCCTCCATTCATCACTCATGCACTTGTCACATTTCTTTGTTTTTTTGGGACAAGTTTCATTTTTGTCGCTCAGGCTGGAGAGCAGTGGAACAATCTCAGCTCACTGCAATCTCCACCTCCTGGGTTCAAATGACTCTCCTGCCTTGGCCTCCTGAGTAGCTGGGATTACAGGAACGTGCCACCACACCCAGCTAATTTTTCTATTTTTGGTAGAGATGGGTTTTTACCATGTTGGCCAGGCTGGTCTCGAACCCCTGACCTGGTGATGCACCTGCCTCAGCCTCCCAAAGTGCTGGGATTACAGGCATGAGCCACTGTGCCCAGCCTAAAGTTGAATTTCTTAACAGTTGATTCCTGAAAAAGGTGGTACAGAAACAAAATAACAGAGTAAAGAGATAGTTGGCACTGACTAATAAAACGAAAAGCCTGCTGCTCAACAAAGCCCTATGATATTCCATTTACTTTTATTACAAATAGGACTGTAATTCCACAGCAGTGTTGAAATGCCAAATGAAGAACTGCTAGAAGGTTGTATCCAAAAAATTCTCTAGCACCCAAATCTCAAACTTGTAGTAGTAGACTTACCCCGCAGAAATATGAAGCTTGCATGGAAGCACTACTATGTAGGAGGTGATGTTTCTCATAGACTAACCTGTGTACCGTGCTCTTGGTTATAAACAATAGCACAATATTTCTTCTCTTAAAGTCTTGTAGTCTGGAGAATGCTGTAGTGGACCATCCAGGTAAGAAGATTAATACTCTGACTTTCATGTGCATAGTCAGTAATGCTTTAGTTTACAGGATCATATGTAGCTACACCTATGCCAGGAGAAAAGGGTCAATTTTGACAGGTTTTTTTAAAATTTTTTTTATTTTTATTTTTTGAGACGGAGTTTCACTCTTGCTACCCAGGCTGGAGTGCAATGGTGCGATCTCGGCTCACCGCAACCTCCGCCTCCTGGGTTCAGGCAATTCTTCTGCCTCAGCCTCCTGAGTAGCTGGGATTACAGGCAAGCGCCACCATGCCCAGCTGATTTTTTGTATTTTTTAGTAGAGACAGGGTTTCACCATGTTGACCAGGATGGTCTCGATCTCTTGACCTCGTGATCCACCTGCCTCGGCCTCCCAAAGTGCTGGGATTACAGGCGTGAGCCACCGCGCCCGGCAATTTTGACAGTTTTATTTACTGACCATAAATGGAATTTTTGATACTGTCCTGCAATTTGTGGAACTCTTAATTTGGAGATCTTTATTTATTTTTTTATTTTATTTTATTTTTTTATTCTTGCTCAAAAAAATAGAGTCTTGCTCTGTCGCTAGGCTGGAGTGCAGTGGCGCCATTTTGGCTCACTGCAACCTCTGCCTCCTGGGTTCAAGCAATTCTCCTGCCTCGGCCTCCTGAGTAGTTGGGACTACAGGTGTGTGCCACCACACTCAGCTGATTTTTGTAATTTTAGTAGAGACAGGGTTTCACCATGTTGGCCAGGATGGTCTCCATCTCTTGACCTCATGATCTGCCTACCTCAGCCTCCCAAAGTGCTGGGATTACATGCATGAGCCACTGTGCCCAGCCTAATTTGGAAATCTTAGGAGAACTTCATTTCTTTTATTTATTTTTTTTGAGACAGGGTTTCACCATGTTGGCCAGGATAGTCTCGATTTCTTGACCTCGTGATCTACCCGCCTTGGCCTCCCAAAGTGCTGGGATTACAAGCATGAGCCACCGCGCCTGGCCGAGACCTTCATTTCTTAAGCCACCATAGCGTTCATATTATGGATATGTCTTAGTTCACTTTGCGTTGCTATGACAATACCTGAGGCTAAATAACTTGAACAGATTTCTGGCCTGATGCAGTGGTTCATGCCTGTAATCCTAGCACTTTGGGAGGCTGAGGTGGGAGGATTGATGGAGGCCATGAGTTCAAGACCAATCTGGCTAATGTAGTAAGACCCTGTCTCTATTCAAAAACAAACAAGGCCAGGAGTGGTGGCTCATGCCTGAAATCTCAGCACTTTGGGAGGCCGAGGCAGGTGAATCACCTGAGGTCGGGAGTTCAAGACCAGCCTGACCAACATGGAGAAACCCTGTCTCTACTGAAAAAATACAAAATTAGCCGGGCATGGTGGTACATGGCCATAATCCTAGCTACTTGGGAGGCTGAGGCAGGAGAATCACTTGAACCCAGGAGGTGAAGTTTGCAGTGAGCTGACCTTGTGCCACTGCACTCCAGCCTGGTGACAGAGCTAGACTCCATCTCAAAACAACAACAACAACAAAGAATAATGAGTAACACTCATCTTACTGGCTTCCCTCTATTAGGAAATCTAACCACCAGTTTAAAGTTACTAAAGACTGTCTGGGCACAGTGGCTCTAGCATCTAATTCCAACACTTTGGGAGGCCAAGGCAAGTGGATCACCTGAGGTCAGGAGTTCGAGACCAGCCTGGTCAACATGGTGAAACCCCATCTCTACTAAAAATGCAAAAATTAGCCAGATGTGGTGGTGAGCGCCTGTAGTCCCAGCTACTCAGGAGGCTGAGGCAGGAGAATCACTTGAACCCAGGAGGCAGAGGTTGCGGTGAGCGGAGATTGCACCACTGCACTCCAGCCTGGGTGACAGAGTGAGGCTCCTCAAAAAATAAACAAATACATACATTTACCAAATAACATAAGAAGCTTACCAACACTTGGCAGATTAATTTTATCCTTTTGACCTAAAAGTAAACATATAGGCCAGGTGCAGTGGCTCAAGCCTGTAATCCCAGCACTTTGGGAGGCTGAGGTAGGCGGATCATCCTGGCTAACACAGTGAAACCCCTTCAGTACTAAAAATACAAAAAATTAACTGGACACGGTGGCACATGCCTATAGTCCCAGCTACTCAGGAGGCTGAGGCAGGAGAGTGGCTTGAACATGGGAGGCAAATGTTGCAGTGGGCCGAGATCATGCCACTGCACTCCAGGCTGGGCAACAGAGCGAGTGCATCTCAAAAAAAAAAATAAAATAAAATAAAGGAAACATATAAAACAGTTATGCCCTGATTCTGGTTTATTTTTATTTTTTTATTTGAGAGACAGTGTCTCACTGTCTCCCAGACTGGAGTTGAGTGGCATGATCTCAGCTCACTGCAGCGTCAACAGCCCCCCTTAAGTGATCCTTCCACCTCCGCCTCCGGAGTAGCTGGGACTACAGGCATGTGCCACCATAATGGCTAATTTTCTTTATTATTTGTAGAGACAAGATCTCACTATGTTCCCCAGGCTGGTCTCAAACTCCTGAGCTCAAGCAATCTGCCCTCTTCGGCCTGGCAAAGTGCTACAATTACAAGTATGAGCCACCGTGCCTGGCCCTGATTCTGCTTGTACAGAGAGATCTGAGATAGCATAAGCTGGCATTTTTAGATAAGCTACTGTATTCATTATGTGTGCAGTTCTTTACAACCGTAAGTGAGGTGGGCAGATTACTTGAGGACAGGAGTTTGTGACCAGCCTGGCCAACATGGCAAAACCCTGTTTACCAAAAAATGCAAAAATTAGCTGGGCGCGGTGGCTCAAGCTTGTAATCCCAGCACTTTGGGAGGCCGAGGCGGGTGGATCACGAGGTCAAGAGATCAAGACCATCCTGGTCAACATGGTGAAGCCCCGTCTCTACTAAAAATACAAAAAATTAGCTGGGCATGGTGGTGCGTGCCTGTAATCCCAGCTACTCAGGAGGCTGAGGCAGGAGAATTGCCT
>NW_016107805.1:1420018-1421661 GCF_001604975.1 Cebus imitator | reverse complement strand
TAGAGACGGGGTTTCACCGTGTTGACCAGGATGGTCTCGATCTCTTGACCTCGTGATCCACCCGCCTCGGCCTCCCAAAGTGCTGGGATTACAGGCTTGAGCCACCGCGCCCGGCAATTTTAAATCTTTTTAAAATTTAAGCTTCTTTTTGTGTTGTCCTCCTGTGTTTCATTTCTCCTTGACCAGCCACAGCAGTAATAGCCCTGATAGGCATAGGCATTTTCTCTCTCTCTCTCTTTTTTTTTTTTTTTCAAGACAGAGTCTCTCTCTATTGCCAGGCTGGAGTACAATGGCATGATCTCGGCTTGCTGCAACCTCTGCCTCCTGGGCTCAAGGGATTCTCCTGCCTCAGCCTCCTGAGTAGCTGGGATTACAGGCATGTGTCACCACACACAGCTAATTTTTGTATTATTAGTAGAGACAGTGTTTCACCATGTTGGCCAGGCTGGTCTTGAACTCCTGACCTCATGATCTGCCCGCCTTGACCTCCCAAAGTGCTGACATTACAGGAGTGAGCCTCCGTACCTGGCAGCATTTTCTCTCTTAATCCTATGCTTTTTGGGTGTTTTCCTCTTCTGCAGGGCATGGCTGCATGCGTGCACGCATACACACAGATGCCTTTAAATTCTGCACTGACGCTTGCTGGAGTCCTGTCTCTCTCTGGTCGGTCAATGGCTTACAGCAGGCAGTGCAAGATCAGTCCACCCCATTCAGATGAAGTCAGGGATTTCAGGGCCTTGGTTCCTCAAGTCAATGAACTCCAGACGAAAGGACTCTTCTGGAGATACCAGAAGACTCTGGTATGAGCACAGCACAGAATCTTCCGGGCTGTATTCATGTTACAGGAAAGGGGTCCTGATCCAGAACCTAAGACAGGGTTCTTGGATCTCATGCAAGAAAGAATTCAGGACAAGTCCATAGTACAAAGTGAAAGCCAAGTTTAGTAAGAAAGTAAAGGAATAAAAAACTCTTGTCTACTCCATAGACAGAGCAGCCCTGAGGCGAAGGCGGCTGGTTGCCTATTTTTATGGTTATTTCTTGATGACATGCTAAACAAGGGATGAATTATCCATGCCTCCTCTTTTTAGACCATATGGAATAACTTTCTAAGGTTGCCATGGCATTTGTAAACTGTCATGGCGCTGGTGGGAGTGTAGCAGTGAGGACACAGAGGTCACTCTCGCAGCCATTTTGGTTTTGGTGGGTTTTGGCCGGCTCCTTTTTATCAGCAAGGTCTTTATGACCTGTAGTTTGTGCTGACCTCCTGTCTCATCCTGTGAGGTAGAATGCCTTACCCATCTGGGAATGCAGCACCGTAGGTTTCAGCTTCATTTTACCCAGCTCCTATTTAAGATGGAATTGCTCTGATTCACATGCCTCTGACACTCATACATATGTGGGAAATGTGCCTTATAGCAGAACCTGGAAAATCTCAGCCTATTCCCTGTGACCTATGCAGATCCCCAGATTTCAGGTCCTGCCAGAATACTGGATCACTTTCATTAGAGTAAGTGCCCTCTTCAAACTGAATAACTCTGTAAATATATGATGAAATCAATTCATAAAGCTTTCAAAAATCATGTTTGGGACGGGCGTGGTAGCTCATGCCTTTAATTCCAGCACTTTGGGAGGCCGAGGTGGGC
>NW_016107805.1:1411605-1419255 GCF_001604975.1 Cebus imitator | reverse complement strand
GATCTCTTGACCTCGTGATCCACCCGCCTCGGCCTCCCAAAGTGCTGGGATTACAGGCTTGAGCCACCGCGCCCGGCTCATCTTTATAGTTTTTACACTAACTGGTGGGGACAATTCAAGTAGTTTCTTTTTGGATTTCAACAATAGCAAATCTCTAGATACCCCAGTATAAGATTCTAGTAAAACATGGAATTGAAGACTGACTTACGAACAAAGGGACCTCTTCTATGGTTCTCCTTGCTCCCTGCCTCCCCTTCTCAGTCTGGGCCCAGCGTGTTCTGGCAGGACCGGAGGGTGTGGGGAGGGGAGGGATATAGATGGAGAAATGCTGGCAGATAGATGGCCAATGCTAAAAGGGTTCTGAAATTACTCTCTCCCTACTCATGGAGCCAGGAAAAGAAAGGAGTTTGTGTGGTGTCAGAACCCTCATCTTTGACTCTGCCTCAAACTCTCGTCCATCTTTCCTTCTTTGAGAGCAGTAGGATACTATTTTGAGATTTGAAAGCCCTTCATTTCTGTGTTCTCATTACCTTCCCCATTATAGGGAGTTCCCAGGTAGAGGACTTTCAGGATAGCTTTCTTCTAGTATAAGAACGGGGGCAGGCCGGGTGTGGTGGCTTATGCCTGTAATCCAAGCACTTTGGAGGCCAAAGCAGGTGGATCATCTGAGGTCGGGAGTTCAAGACCATCCTGACCAACATGGTGAAACCCCGTCTTTATTAAAAAAAAAAATAATAATAATGAGGGTTAGAGGGAGAGTTAGACCTTGAGTCTGCATGGATTTTTTTTTTTCACTGAAATTTACCAAAGTAATATGTACACATAAGTAAAAGCAAACTATTTCTAAAGGATTTATGATGAAATTAAAAGCCCCAAACCTCTCTCCCATTCTTTCCTCAGTCATATAGCAGCTCTAAGTATCAGACTTCTGAGATAAATTTAAATTAATATTTCTTTCCTTTTTCTTTCTTTTTTTTTTTTTTTAAGACAGAGTCTCACTCTGTTATCCAGGCTGGAATGCAGTAGTGTGATCTCGGCTCACTGCAACCTCTGTCTCCCGGGTTCAAGCAATTCTTCTGCCTCAGCCTCCCGAGTAGCTGGGATTACAGGTGCACACCACCACACTTGGCTAATTTTTGTATTTTTAGTAGAAATGGGGTTTCACCATGTTGGCCAGGCTGGTCTTGAACTCCTGACCTTGTGATCCACCCACCTTGGCCTCCCAAAGTGCTGGGATTATAAGCATGAGCCACTGCACCCAGAGGGATTCACTTTCTATAGGTCAATTAGCACATTGTATTGTATTTTCCTCAGGGTGATCAACACTGAAAGCTTACCATGGGTTAAAATGGCCACAAATTCCAGTACATGTTTTAATCTGTGCTGCCATTGTGACTTGCTTTGACCAATAAATGCAGCAGAAGTGGCACTGTGCGACTTTGAACTTCAGCCTCCGGAGGCGTTACCAGCTCTACTCTCAGGCTTTTTGTGAACACTGTCACCTTGTGAACAAGCTCGAACTGGCTTACTTGAGTATGAGACCCTAGGAAGAGATAGTGATTAATGGAAAAATGCCTCACTTGCTCAGCCGTTACACCCATCTCAGCTGAAACTCCTGTGGGTGAGGTCAGCCCGGCTGCATGCTGTGTGCAAATGTATGTTGCCATAGAGCAGAAGTACCATTGTGTGGAGCCTGGATTCAATTGCCAAACTAAAGAATGAGAGCAAATAATTGCTTGGTTCAAGTCACCAAGTTTCAGGGTGGTTTGTTACTCAGCAATAGATATGTATACAAACCTAATCATGTCCTCAAACCTAGTTAATAAAAAAGAAGCATTTCCAATGAACAAATGAGCAACTGTACCTAGAAGTGACTTACTCCCTGCCCAACGGGGGAGTTAGTGGGTAAATGGGACAGTTACACATTGTTCTCCTTTGTTGAACAGTCTCTTGTCCAAGTTCCCATACTGAAAATTTTTAACACATTTCTCAGAATTAGCTTTACATGAAGCTTTATTTTTCTAATGAAAAAGCTAGTGTCTCAGTAAAATACATCTTTTATCTGGTATTTTAAAGGAAAGCAGCCCCATTTTCTCTAATTTGCCTTCCTGTTGAGTATTTCACCATCGTTTTTTTATTTTTTTTTTAAAGACAGAATTTCCTCTTGTTGCCCAGGCTGGAGGGCAATGGCACGATCTTGGCTCACAGCAACCTCCGCCTCCTGGGTTAAAGAGATTCTCCTGCCTCAGCCTCTCAAGTAGCTGGGATTACAGGCATGTGCCACCATGCGTGGCTAATTTTGTATTGTTAGTAGAGATGGTGTTTCTCCATGTTGAAACTCCCGACCTCAGGTGATCTGCCCACCTCGGCCTCCCAAAGTGCTGGGATTACAGCCATAAGCCCTGTGTCTAGCCTCACCATAGAGTTTAAAGTCAAAACAGGAAAAAAAAGATACATCTATTTAGGTCAAATGCTCAATGCCGAGAAAAACTTGCAATAATAGAAAGCTTTTAATTGGGCAACCCAGTAGTTGCAACCTAGTAGTTAGGGCAACCCACTAAACTCCTGTTTAGTGAAAGTCAGTAAGATGTAGCAAGAAACAGGAAACTGCATTCAGCGCTACACAGTAGGAAAGGCAGGGGCATTTAAACAAGTTCAGTGCCAAATTAACAAGTTGGTTTTTGAAGCTTTTTGATTTGCAGGTAAACAGGGATCACCGGTTCTAATCTCATGAGTAGGACTAGGATGAAAAGTTACAGTCTCTTTTCTATGATAGTTTAGTGGAATTTTTGGATGTTTGCTTTCCAAATTTCCTGTGTATCTAATTTACTGTTTTCTCAATCAGAATCGTGGGTCTGGATCTCCATGCATGCTGTGATCTGTCCGTGGTACTTGGCAAGCTCACCAGCAATGTGAAAGATTTCCAGCCAGCCAGGGAAGCACAGTCCACTTAAAGTCATCTGAGGTGGCGAGAGAGCATGAAAATCACAGTGGGACACCTGTTTTGGTTTGGGAAGCAGTGCTGAAGACAGCAAGGGCACTGCACTTCACACACACACACACACACACACACACACACCCCGCTCTGAGACATAAGCTCAGGGAGGAATTGTGTATGGTGGAATTCAAAGGAAGCCATAAGGAGATTAAGTGGTAGTTGCCCAGAATTCCCAAGAGAATTGTATTACCTTTGAAGGTCTTCAAAGCAGGTTTCCTTCCTAAGGTTGAAACATTCTCACCTTTAGACTTGTTGATGGGTTTTCGTATATAGAGGAATTATTGTGCAGTGGTTAAAGACATGGATATTGATGGAACTGTTCTACATGGATACTGATGGAACTATCCAGGCTGCAGTGCAGTGGTGCAATCTCAGCTCACTGCAACCTCTGCCGCCCAAGTTCAAGTGATTCTCCTGCCTCAGCCTCCCTAGTAGTTGGAATTACAGGTGACTGCCACCATGCCCAGATAATTTTTGCATTTTTAGTAGAGACGGGGTTTCACCATCTTGGCCAGGTCGGTCTTGAACTCCTGACCTCGTGATCCACCTGCCTTGGCCTCCCAAAATGCTGGGATTACAGGCGTGAGCCAAGATTCCAGGCCAGAACTGTTCTATATTGTGATTATGGTGGTCATTAAACAAACATATATATGTGATAAAATCCATAGAACTGTACATCTAAAGAAAACAAAGTCTGTTTATAATTAAAAACCCCAGGCTGGGCATGGTGGCTCACACTTGCAATTCTAGCACTTTGGGAAGCTGATGCAGGAAGATCGCTTGAGTACAGGGGTTTTAAACCCGCCTGGGCAATAGAGAGAGACCTTGTGGTATGGTGCATGCCTGTAGTCCCTGCTACTCTGGAGGCTGAGGTGGGAGAACCACTTGAGCCTAGAAGGTGGAGGCCACAGTGAATTAAGACTGTCACTGCACTCCAGGCTGGGTGACAGAGTGAGACCCTGTTTCAAAATAAAATAAAATAACGAAGCCCCACATGAGTTCTGGAGATAGAATGCCTGGGTTTGTTTGAATCAAGCTCTATCACTTATTAGTTAGATCCTGGGTAAGTTACTTGTGCCTCAGTTTCCTCATCTGTAAATGTGGGTAATAATAGTATTTTCTGCAAGGGTTGCTGTAAGTATTCAGTTAATATATGTAAAGCACTTGAAAGAGTGCCTGGCTCATTTCATGTGCTATATAAGTGATAGTTACTATTACTATTATTATATGAATATAAAGGAATAAAAAGATATGTGGGCTATCATATGATTATAGCAACTACGAGTAGTCTGAAGTCTGAAATACAACTACTGTGAGGTACTGGCTTTATACAGGAAAGGAAGAAACTCTAGAAGAGGTTAGTGTAAATGCTACTAAGCAAATTTAAGTTTGCTCTTTTTCTAATTTCCGGGGAGGCAAAAACCAACAAAACAAAAAAATCCTCTCACTCTACTGATTCATGCATTGAATGTCTGCTACTTCCTTTTTTATTTTTATTTATTTATTTATTTATTTATTTATTTATTTATTTATTTTTTTTGAGACGGAGTTTCACTCTTGTTACCCAGGCTGGAGTGCAATGGCACGATCTCGGCTCACCGCAACCTCCGCCTCCTGGGTTCAGGCAATTCTCCTGCCTCAGCCTCCTGAGTAGCTGGGATTACAGGCACGCACCACCATGCCCAGCTAATTTTTTGTATTTTTAGTAGAGACGGGGTTTCACCATGTTGACCAGGATGGTCTCGATCTCTTGACCTCGTGATCCGCCCACCTCGGCCTCCCAAAGTGCTGGGATTACAGGCTTGAGCCACCGCGCCCGGCCTTTATTTATTTTTTGAGACGGAGTCTTGCACTGTCACCTGGGCTGGTGTGCAGTGGAGTGATCTCGGCTCGCTGTAACCTCTGCCTTCAGGGTTCAAGCGATTCTCCCACCTCAGCCTCCTGAATAGCTAGGATTACAGGCACCTGCCATCACTCCCGGCTAATGTTTTTTGTATTTTTAATTTACTTTATTTTTTTGAGACAGAGTTTCACTCTTGTTGCCTGGGCTAGAGTGAAATGGCGTGATATCGGCTCACCACAACCTCCACCTCCCAGGTTCAAGCAACTCTCCTGTCTCAGCCTCCTGAGTAGCTGGACGCGTGCACCACCATGCCTGGCTAATTTTGTATTTTTGGTAGAGACTGGCTTTCTCTATGTTGGTCAGGCTGGTCTTGAACTCCCGACCTCAGGTGATCTGCCTGCCTCGGCCTCCCAAAGTTCTGGGATTATAGGTATGGGCCACCGTGCCTGGCCTTTTTTTATTTTTAGTAGAGACAGGGTTTCACCATGTTGGCCAGGCTGGTCTCAAACTCTTGACCTTGTGATCTTCCAGCCTCAGCCTCCCAAAGTGCTGGGATAACAGGAGTGAGCCACTGGGCCTGGCCATGCCTGCTCTTTCCTAGGGGCTTACTGAAAGAATAGAAAGGATCTTGGCAGTCTTCTATTTAGACAAAGTTTTGCTCTTGTTGCCCAGGTTGGAGTGCAATGGTGAGATCTCAGCTCACTGCAACCTCTGCCTCCCGGGTTCAAGCGATTCTCCTGCCTCACCCTCGAGTAGCTGGGACTACAGGCATCCTCCACTATGCCCAGGTAATTTTTGTATTTTTAATAGAGACAGGGTTTCTCTGAATTGGTCAGGCTGGTCTCGAACTCCTGACTTCAGTTGATCCGCCCACCCTGGCCTCCCAAAGTGCTGGGATTACAGGCATGAGCCACTGCGCCTGGCCAAGGATCTTGGCAGTCTTTCACATCCATATCTTTCACTTTCAGTACTGACACGTGATGATGTGTTCTCTAACGCATCTGCTTTCTTTGTGTGTGACCTCAATTTACCACAGCTACTGGGTAGAGGTACTGACAGTGTCTGTGATTAAGCATTATACCTATTACAGCATCTACCAATAAGAATATTAAGACCAAATAAATTCTCCCACTAGATTAACTACACAGGAGGTAAATTCTGAGAACGATTTTAGAAGCAAAAAGCAAGTTTTGAAAACAGGAACCTGGGAATCCAAGCAGTGGGTGTTTTGAGGACAGTCCAGATATACTTAGGAGTATTCAGATCATGAAACTCCATGACATGAAGGGAAAAGGTGAGGCATCATTGTAATATGATGTTAAAATAGTAATCTTGGCCGGGCATGGTGGCTCACGCCTGTAATTCCAGTACTTTGGGAGGCTGAGGCGGGTGGATCATGAGGTCAGGAGTTTGAGACCAGCCAGGCCAATATGGTGAAACCCTGTCTCAACTAAAAATATTTTTTTAAAAAAATTAGCCAGGTGTGGTGACGTGCCCTGTAGTCCCAGCTACTCGGGAGGCTGAGGCAGAAGAATCGCTTGAACCCAGGAGGCGGAGGTTGCAGTGAGCTGAGATCCTGCCACTGCACTCCAGCCTGGGTGACAAAGACTTGGTCTAAAAAAAAAATACTAATCTTGAACCATTGCCTTTTCACTACAAGGTCTTAACGAGGGCAGATAACATGGCAGAGAGACATTCAGAGCAGGCAGACGTGTCATCTATTTGAGTCACATGAGTCTGAAGTCTTGTTTTTAATGTTTAAGCATTACTCTTTTGACAGTTGAGAGAAAACAATCCCCCTGGGAGGAGGAAAGCAGCCAAGAGAAAATGGAACAGCTGAGAAAGAATGGAAATGATTCTAATTCTCCACGACACAGAGCCAAGTGGGAGGGAAGCCAGGGTAAATGATCCGAGCCCATCTACGCAACAGCCTGCCTCAGCTTGAGCGCTGGGTGCTTACTCAGTGAAGCAATAACAACTCTGTCATGGCTGACACAGCTGGAGCGCCTCCATGTTAGTCAGCTGCAGGAAACCAGCCTATCTCCATTGTGCAAGAAGGGTCTGAACACTAGAGACACAGGCACACAAGATTGCATCTCTACTCCACTTCTCCTTGGTTGTTATGGGAAGTGAATGTCGCAGGTAACATATACTATACTCTGGGGAATTATACAGTAAAGACAGTGACTGGCACAGCTTGGCATTTATGGTGACGAAAGATGCAAAATGTATTAAAACTTCAGTTTGTCTTAGTAACTTTGAAGAAGATGCTGTTATTTTAGTTTAATTAAGGGGGGAAAAGCCGAGAGATTAGGTGTAATTTTTTTTTTGGAGACAGAATCTTGCTCTGTCACCAGGCGCCAGGCTGGAGTGCAGTGGCGCGACCCTGGCTCACTGCAGCCTCCGCCTCCCAGGTTCAAGCAATTCTCCTGCCTCAGCCTCCCGAGTAGCTGGGACTACAGGCACGCGCCAACACGCAGTTAATTTTTGTATTTTTAAGTAGAGATGGGGTTTCACCATATTGGCCAGGATGGTCTCGATCTCTTAACTTCATGATCCGCCTGCCTCGGCCTCCCAAAGTGCTGGGATTACAGGCATGAGCCACTGTGCCCAGCCATTGTAACTTTTTAAAATAAAACTTTGATCCTAATATCACATAAGAGTCAAAAAGTATTTTGGTGGAACTTATTTTACTTCTTTTGGGAGTCATGAATACAAAAGAGATGACATGCTCAACACTAGGCTGCAGAGCCAGGTAAACAATCTAGAATAAACTTGCTTCATTGTTTTCTTTTTTTTTTTTTTTTTT
>NW_016107805.1:1400462-1411450 GCF_001604975.1 Cebus imitator | reverse complement strand
CCGGCTAATTTTTTATATTTTTAGTAGAGATGGGGTTTCACAGTGTTAGCCAGGATGGCCTCGATCTCCTGACTTTGTGATCTGCCCCCCTCGGCCTCCCAAAGTGCTGAGATTACAGGCGTGAGCAACTGTGCCCAGCTACTGCTTCATTGTTTTCTCGCCACTCCTAATCACCTCTTTGATTTGTGGAAGTGTGGAGGCTGTCCTAGTACTTTGCCATCATCTCCTCTGTTCCTGGCCAGAAGAGCCCACTAATTCCTGCACCCTGTCATAGTGTTAGTGACTACTAATTCAAGAGATGTCTCTATATTCAGATTAATGGATAAAGAAATACAGTCATGTACCACCACATAATGACTTCTTGGTCAGCAATGGGCCACATATACAACCATAGTCTGGTAAAATTATAATGGAGCTGGAAAATACCTATCGTCTAATGATTTGTGTTACAATTGCCTATAGGATTCGGTACAGCAACATGTTGTACAGGTTTGTAGCCTAGGAGCCATAGGCTATACCACACAGCCTAGGTGTGGAGTAGGCTATACCATCTAGGTTTGTGTAAGTACACTTTATGATGTTTGCACAAAGATGAAGTTGCCTAACGATGCATTTCTTAGAATATATCCCTGTTGCTGAGCAATGCACAACTGTGTGTGTAAAATGACTACATCTCAGAGACCAATACAGTAGTGGAACTTTCTTAAAGAAAAATCTACAAGGAAGCACTTGATCCTAGTAGTGATCCTAGGCTGCATTAGATTAGAGGTATACTGTAGCACAAATTAATACCAGATCCCAGTAGAAGTCCTCAACTAATTCTAGGCATAGAGCATCTTTCTCACCCTTTGCTTGCTTTCTTTCCTGCTTTTTTTTTTGGAGATGGAGTCTTGCTCTGTTGCCCAGGCTGGAGTGCAGTGGTGGAATCATGGCTTACTGCAGCCTTGACCTCCCAGGCTCAAGGGATTTTCTCACCTTAGCCTCCTGAACAGCTGAGACTACAGGTGTATGCCATCATACCCAGCTAAAATTTAAAAAATTTTTGTAGAGATAGGTTCTTAACTATGTTGTCTGGGCTGGTCTTCAAGGGATCCTACTGCCTTGACCTCCCAGTGTTGGGATTACAGGTGTGAGCCGTTTTCTGAAATATTTTCTTTTTTTCTTTTTTGAGATGGAGTTTTGCTCTTGTTGTCCACGCTGGAGTGCAATGGCACAATCTTGGCTCACTGCAATCTCCACTTCCCAGGTACAAGCGATTCTCTTGCTTCAGTCTCCCTAATAGTTGGGATTACAGGTGCACACTACCACACCTAGCTAATTTTTTGTATTTTTGGTATAGACGGGATTTCACAATGTTGGCCAGGCTGGTCTCGAACTCCTGACCTCAGGCGATCCACCCGCCTCCGCCTCCCAAAGTGCTGGGATTATAGGCGTGAGCCACTTAGCCTGGCTTGAAATACATTTTCTTTTCTTTTTTTTCTTTTTTGAGATGGAGTCTCACTCCATTGCCCAGGCTGGAGTGCAATGGCATGATCTTGGCTCACTGCAACCTCCACTTCCTGGGTTCAAGCAATCCTCCTGCCTCAGCCTCCTGAATAGCTGGGACTACAGGTGCCTGCCACCATGCCTGGCTAATTTTTGTATTGAAATACATTTTCATAAGTTGTTAGGGTGATGGTTGTCAGTTTTTAGATTGTTTCTCCACAAAGGCCCAGTTCACCTTTTGCTGGCTTTTTTACTCTCTGCTGGCTTTCTTTCCTGCCTGTTTTTTGTTTTAATTCTACCTAAATATTCTGGTCTAAGCTCTGAACCGTGAACTACTGTTTTCAACCATAGGTAGAAATATAATGACCACAATTTTAACTTATAAAGTTAATGGTATTTCATTCCCTCCAAAATAAAAAACAACTAGAAATCAACTGCCAATTTTCTCCACTTGGGAAGCTGCCGCCCTCTAGAGGTAATATGGAGATGTTGGGGGCACTTTCCCGTTGTCAGCAGGACTGACAGCAGAGGGAATTCCTACTGCATTTAGTGTCTGGGATAAGAGATAACAGAAATACTGAAATGCAGGTTTTTTTTTTTTTTTTTTTTGATGGAGTCTGATCTCGGCACACTGCAACTACTGCCTCCCAGGTTCAAGCGATTCTCCTGCCCCCGTCTCCAGAGTGGCTGGGATTACAGGCAACTACCGCCACGCCTGGCTGATTTATATATATATATATATTTTTTTTTGGGACGGAGTTTCGCTCTTGTTACCCAGGCTGGAGTGCAATGGCGCAATCTCGGCTCACCGCAACCTCTGCCTCCCGGGTTCAGGCAATTCTCCTGCCTCAGCCTCCTGAGTAGCTGGGATTACAGACACACGCCACCATGCCCAGCTAATTTTTTGTATTTTTAGTAGAGACGGGGTTTCACCGTGTTGACCAGGATGGTCTCGATCTCTTGACCTCGTGATCCACCCGCCTCGGCCTCCCAAAGTGCTGGGATTACAGGCTTGAGCCACCGCGCCCGGCTGATTTTTATATTTTTAATAAAGATGGGGTTTCACCATGTTGGCCAGGGTGGTCTCGAACTCCTGACCTCAGGTTATCCGCCCCCTCCGCCTCCCAAAGTGCTGGGATTACAGGCGTGAGCCACCTCACCCGGCTCAAATGCAGTTTTATACATAAAGAACCACTTTCCCCAAGACACCAGTAATACTCACTTTGAAACACTATAAAAGGTCTACAACATTACAAGTTGCATCTTAAAAAAATTCTCCATTATATTTAGTCTAAGAGGACTTAGAAGAGGGGTGAGGAGTGGGAGAAGGCAGAAAAGTATGGAATACATGGGGGCTCCCATATGCTGGGAGAGAACATGGGCCCTCTCAGGAATTTCATGGCTCTAAACTGCCTTTCAGCCTACCTTATCTCACCAGCATTTATTTCAACATTAGGATCTGGGACTTGACTTGCCAGTTGTTCATGACACACAGCTGTAGTACTACTTACTCAGCTAAGAATAATAAAAGGTGTAGACTTTCTTTTTTCCTTTTTTTAGACAGGGTCTCGCTCTGTTGCCCAGGCTAGAGTGTAGTAGTGTAATCATAGCTCACTGCAGCCTCTATCTCCTGGGCTCAAGTGATCCTCTGGACTCAGCCCCCTCTCGTAGCTGAGACTACAGGTGCGTAGCACCATTCCTGGCTTATATTTTTGGTTTTTAGTAGATAGGTCTTGCTGTGTTGCCCAGTCTGGTCTTGAACTCCTGAGCTCAAGCGATCCTCCTTCCTTGGCATCCCGAAGTGTTGGGATTACAGGCATGAGCCATTGCGCCTGACCTGTAAAGACTTCTGATCGATGTAATGTTATTCAGTCATATAAAGACAAAATGTACCTACAACAGTTAAAGTGCTCTCTCAGTTGCAGAACAGACCTCACTTGCTAGAAAGATATAGCTTTTTAAAAATCTTTATTTATTTTGAGATGGAGTTTTGCTCTTGTTGCCCATGCTGAGTGCAATTGGGAAGTCTCTGCTCACTGCAACCTCCGCCTCCTGGGTTCAAACGATTCTCCTGCCTCAGCCTCCCAAGTAGCTGAGATTACAGATGCCTGCCACCACACCCAGCTAATTTTTGTATTTTTAGTAGAGATGGGGTTTCACTGTGTTGGCCAGGCTGGTCTCAAATTCCTAACCTCAGGTGAACCACCTGCCTCGGCCTCCCAAAGTGCTGGGATTATAGGTAAGAGCCACTGTGCTCAGCCTATTTATTTTTTTTTGAGATGGAGTTCTGTTGCCCAGGCTGGAGTGCAGTGGTTTGATCTCAGCTCACTGCAACCTCCACCTCCCTGGTTCATGCAATTCTCCTTCCTCAGCCTCCTGGGTAGCTGGGATTATAGGCACCCACCACCATGACCAGCTAATTTTTGTAGTTTGGGATGGGGTTTCACCATGTTGTCCAGGTCAGTCTCAAACTCCTGACCTCAGGTGATTCCACCTGCCTTGGACTTCCAGAGTGCTGGGATTACAGGTGTGAGCCACTGCACCTGGCCTATAATTCATTTTACTATTCTTATTCTTATTTATTTTTGAGATGGAATTTTGGTCTTGTCGCCCTGGCTGGGGTGCAATGGCACGATCTCAGCTCACTGCAACCTCCGCTTCCCAGGTTCAAGCAATTCTCCTGACTCAGCCTCCTGAGTAGCTGGGATTATACGTATGTGCCATCACGCCTGGCTAATTTTGTATTTTTGGTAGAGATGGGGTTTCTCCATGTTGGTCAGGCTGATCTTCAACTACCGACCTCAGGTGATCTGCCTGCCTCAGCCTCCCAAAGTACTGGGATTACAGGCGTGAGCCACCGCACCCGACTATTTTAAAAAATATAATAGAGATGGGGGTCTCACTATGTTGCCCAGGCTGGTCTTGAACTCCTGGCTGCAAGCAATCCTCCTGCCGTGGCCTCCAAAAGTGCTGGGATTACAGGTGTGAGTCACTACATCTGGCCTTGAATCCTTTTTTAAGATTTTCAGGCATTGCCAAATTGTGTAAAGTAAATTTCTACTTGTTCTCTAGTATCCATTCTGTCCATTTTTCCTTAATAAAAACCCCAAATGGTCCCCATTTCCTCCTACATTTCCCAGACTACTTATGGGTCAAGTCACACGACTTGACCTATGGACTGTGTAAACTGATGTGTGCAACATTCAGTTTTTCCTCCCTTCTTTTAAATGGAGAAGGTGCTTGCTCTCCCTGCTTTCCGCCTTTTCATCCTTGTTGGAAAGGATGACAACTTGGGCAACCACCTTAGACCTACAGATGGCCATGGAATGTTCCACCAGCTGGATCCTTGGAGCAGAGCCACCTACTCACTTCTATCTTATTTAAGCCAACGTATTTTGCAGAAATTATTTTCCTGCCATTTTTTCATATGCTGACTGCTAACTCCAAATAAGAGAAATGACACCCTGGGCCAGGCTTGGTGGCTCACATCTGTAATCCCAGCACTTGGGATTCAAGTGGTCAGGAGTTCAAGACCAGCCTGGGCAATATAGTGAGACCCCATCTCTATTATATTTTTTAAAATAGCCGGGTGTGGTGGCTCATACCTGTAATGATGAAATGGTGAAACCCATCTCTACTAAAAATACAAAAATTAGCCAGGCATGGTGGTGGGCACCTGTAATCCCAGCTACTTGGGAGGCTGAGGCAAACTGCCTGAATCCAGGAAGCGGAGGTTGCAGTGAGCCAAGATCATGCCATTGCACTCCAGCCCCGGTGACAGAGTGAGATTCCGTCTCACAAAAAAAGAAATGACATCCGGTCTCAAGATAAAAAACAGTAGTAAGGTGGGGCATGGTGGCTCATGCCTGTAATCCCAGAACTTTGGGAGCCTGAGGTGGGTGATCACTTGAGGCCAGGAGTTCAAGACCAGCCTGGCCAACATGGCAAGACCTTGTCTCTACTAAAAATACAAAAATTAGCCAGGTGTAGTGCCATATACTTGTAATCCCAGCTACTCAGGAGGCTGAGGCATGAGAATCACTTGAACCAGGAGGTGGGGGTTGCAGTAAGCTGAGATCGCACTATTGTACTTCAGCCTGGGCAACAGAGCAAGACCCTGTCTCAAAANAAAAAAAAAAAAAAAGAAAGGAAAAAAAAGGATGAGAGTGGAAGTTTTATTTACGTTTAATACAATTTCAGTGTCTACTGTTATGTTCAATACAGTTAATACCTGGAGTGAACAAGGTTGGTCTTACACAGCTCTCTGTCCTTTCTTCTTCTGCAGGTTGTACACAAGGGAAGGAGGCTTCTTGGTTTTATAGGCCACACTTTTCTTGA
This sequence comes from Cebus imitator, assembly GCF_001604975.1. NCBI lineage: Eukaryota > Metazoa > Chordata > Mammalia > Primates > Cebidae > Cebus > Cebus imitator. The sequence continues at coordinate 1,405,627 of NW_016107805.1, read as the reverse complement.
TGCGCTTTCCTTTGACATTAATGATATATGGCAAGAGAGGAGGCCGGATGGTTAAAACTGTTCCTTCAGGTGTATAGGCCCGGAGATGCAGTCTGTCCTTAATGTGAGGTGTTACTGCAACCCAACCTATGCAGGCATGTGACACAACACAAAAGGCTGTTAGCAATTATCTTATTAAAAATACAAAACCAAAGCTGAAAATGGAACACCAGAGAAGGCTGTCACTCTCTTATTATTTTATTCTTATTTTTTAAGAAACTGTGTCTTGCTATGTTACCCAGGCTGAGGTCAAGTTCCTGGGTTCAAGCAATCCTCCTGCCTCAGCCTCCTGAGAAGCTGGGGGCACAGGTAGGCACACCTTATTTTAATGAAAGCATACAATATGTTTGTGAAAAGTACAAATTTATTTTCAGAATAGGCTGTATTTTATGAATAAACTAGTAGGTATATCTTAAAAAATCAGTTTTCATCAGTTAAGGCACTTTTCTATAAAAAATATTGTCAGTAAGCCTGCTTTATTCACTTTTTAAAAAGTGCTTGGCATCAAATTACCTGCAGAGGAAAACTTGATGTCAGCCACTGCTTCAGATTCCCCCAGTCCTTCTTTTAATGTAATGTCTTCAGCAACAAGAGGAGGAAACCCTGCCATTCGTTCTTTTCCGCCCATTGGAACCTTCCAATGAAATAAAGATATTTAGAAGTTAAAATTAAATTTCTTGGAACTCTAACATTAAGTAAATCACTGATAAGGTAATTCTGTACAGGGATCAAAAAAAGCAAGGGAACTCTGTGAAGGGATGAAGCCTGCAAATCTCAGGGCCCTGGGCCACAGTGGGCAAGCACCTGGCAGCAGCCTCTGGACAGAACTGTGCTTCACTGACACTGTTTTAGAGTTCTCCACAGGGCTTCACATAGATTAATGTTGGGCAATGAAGGCATGGTCCTTCCAAGTACCTTAGTTCTTGTAGGTGTGGACATGAAGATTAATGCCTGGTCTTTATGGGTTAAGGGTCCATGTGAAATGGCTAAGATTTAGCTTCTATGTTTACAGATGTTTCCATGAATTAGAAATACCTGGATATATTTATTGTTTTCTTTTCCCCCCCCTCGTCCAGGATCATCATTAACAATGGGGACATATTTATATATACATATTTTTTGAGATGAAGTTTCGCTCTTGTTGCCCAAGCTGGAGTGCAATGGTGTGATCTTGGCTCACTGCAACCTGTACCTCCTGGGTTGAAGCGATCCTCCTGCCTCAGCCTCCTGAGTAACTGGGATTACAGGTATGCGCCATGACACCAGGCTAATTTTTTGTATTTTTAGTAGAAATGGGGTTTCACTGGGTTAGCCAGGCTGGTCTTGAACTCCTGACCTCAGGTGATCTGCCTGCCTCTGCCTTCCAAAGTGCCGGGATTATAGGTGTGAGCCACTGTTCCTGGCCGTGACTAGATAATTTATTCATATTCATTAGCAAATCTCTCCTGTGTTTAGCACTAAGGATACAAAGATAGATTTTGCAGTACGGTTCCTGCCCCCAAGAAGATCAAAGGGGCAAATAATATGTAAGCAAATACAAGGTCAGAAATGTACTGTGAGGTGTCTATAAGTACTATGGCTGTGAAGGAAGGAGTAATGAATGTGTTCGGTCAAGGAAAACATCAGTAAAGAAGCAATATATATATATAAACAAACTACAGCAACAATAAAAACAAAGCAATATATGAGCAGTATTTTGAGAAATAAGTCAGTTATTTGGTGGAAAGATATTCGGTCACCACAGGTACAGACAAAAACTGGAAAAAGGATGATGAGTTCAGGGAACGGTAGCTTAATTGTCCAAAGTATTGGGGGGGGGGTGTGTGTGTATATTAGTGATGACCCTGTAATACAACTTTCTGCAACAACATCAGTACTAGGCACTCAAAATGTGTCTGGTGCCACTAAGCAACCATATTTAAAATTTTACTTTTCTTTGTTAAGAGACAGGGCTTCACTCTGTCACCCAGGCTACAGTGCAGTGGCATAATCATGGCTCAACACAGCTTTATACTCCTGGGCTCAAGTGATCCTCCTGCCTCAACCTCCTGAGGAGCTGGGACTACAGGTGCATGCCACCATACTTGGCTAAATTGAGCAAATTTTTTTTTTTTTTGAGACGAAATCTTGCTCTGCTCCCAGGTTGGAGCGTAGTAGCACACTCTTGGCTCACTGCAACCTCTGCCTCCTGGGTTGCAATTATCTGCCTCAGCCTCCTGAATAGCTGGGATTACAGGTGTGCGCCACCACACCCAGCTAACTTTTGTATTTTTAGTAGAGACAGGGTTTCACCATCTTGGCCAGGCTGGCCTTGAACTCCTGACCTTGTGATCCACCTGCCTTGGCCTCCCAAAGTGCTGGGATTATAGGCATCAGCCTCCACGCCTGGCCTAACTTCAGCAAATTTTAATTGTAACTAATATATTTAAATTTATATAGCCACATGTGGCTAATGGCTACCAAATTGGACAGTGTAGTCTAGAGAAAAAACAGCTGTGTGGCTAGTCTAGGATCAGTCTATAAGAGCAATCTCGCTTTATAGCCAGAATTCTCAAAGAGAATAAGGTGAGGAGAAAGTCAGCTCAAGTTATCATATAACAGTTCTATCCAACAAAGGCTTTCTTAACAGAGCTATGGGACCATCCCAGTGTGTACTAACCATAACCATGGAATCATCAAGGCGTGCTGCCTTACCTGGAGTAACATATGACCCGCATGCTTCTCATACAGAGCATCTGCCTTGTCCAAGGAGGTGATATGCACAGGGAGGAAGTTGGAAGCCACAACTGTAAACCAAGCTGACTGATTTCCCTAATAAAGGAGGAAGCTATTTTACCTGGTGAAAAACTAGGAAAACCTGCATATTACAAGGTACAATCAATTATCAAAAAAACAAAAAAACAAACAAAAACCCAATCAGACTCCCTTTATAAGCACCGGTATGGCAGTAGCTGTAAATCAAATTATACTAAGAACAGAGACACAATACCAAAGCAGTGCATTTTAGCAATTCCTGTGAAACTATGACTTCTTTGACAGACTCAATACTATTTTTGAAAAACATGTCTATTATTAAATATAAAAAGGAAATATTGTCTGCTTTAATTGTTTCTGTGTAAAGTCAGGTTTCAAATACTAACATTTTATGGGCTCTAATGAAATATATAAGGTTTCAAGCCTGGTGTGGTGGCTCATGACTGTAATCCCAGCACTTTGGAAGGCCAAGGTGGGTGAATCCCTTGAGCTCGAGTTTGAGACCAGTCTGGGCAACACGGCAAAACCCTGTCTTTATAAAAAATACAAAAATTAGCTGGGTGTGGTGATGCATGCCTATAGCCCCAGCTACTTGCAAGGCTGAGGTGGGAGGATCATTGAGCCCTGGAGGTTGAGGCTACAGTGAGCTGTGACTGTACTACTGCACTCTAGCCTGGGCAAGAGAGTGAGACCCTGTCTCAAAAAAAAAAAAAAAAAAGAAAACCCCTAAAACAAAAAAACCAACAACCCCCAAAATGAAATACATAAGGGTTCTAAGTATGTAAGGCAAAATTTCTAACAAAGTATGAGCAAACACAAAACCCAAGAAATGTGCTATAGTAATGGCCTGTAAGTTGTATTGTGTTGTTGAAAATATCTATGTTTCATTTTTCTTTTTTCTCTTCACTTTAGCAAAATGGAGAGCGATTTTATACACTCCAAAATCCCTAGATGCTATGTAAATGAATGCCAAACAAAATAGTATATGCATAAAAACATACATATCATGGGATACAAAGTGTGGAATTAATTTAATGCACATAACCCTGTACCTAAAGGTTTGACTTTGATTCCCATGTGAAATAAAACCATAGGATAGGGATAGTATCTTGTCTTAAATGGCAAGCTGTGTGGGGTACTCAATTGAAAACATGGTTTTTAAGACTTAGCACTTTTGTTGGGGCATGGGGGAAGAGGGCATTTCTTTTCCCCAAGTTTTTTTTTTTTTTTTTTTAAATGGAGTCGTGCTCTGTTACCCAGGCTGGAGTGCAAAGGTGCGATTTGTACTCACTGCAGCCTCCACCTCCCAGCTTCAAATGATCTTCCTGCCTCAGCCTCTCAAGTAGCTGGGATTACAAGCGTGTGCCACCATGCCCGGCTAATTTTTGTATTTTTAGTAGAGACGGGGTTTCACCATGTTGACCAGGATGGTCTCGATCTGTTGACCTCGTGATCCACCCGCCTCGGCCTCCCAAAGTGCTGGGATTACAGGCTTGAGCCACCGCGCCCGGCCCATCCCCAAGTTTTTATCACAAAAATTTTTAAACATAAAAACAAATTAAACTCTATACAATCACAGCTTAGTTATCGACATTTTGTCAGTCTTGTTCATGTATCTGCTTCCATAAAGTGAATCTCAATATTTAAAAAATCATTTTTTAATGGTATGGACTTTACTTACCTGCAAGAAATCTATGCGGCCTATAGCACCCAAAAACAGAACCATTCCTGGTTTAAGCACAAAGGTTCTTGGAACAATGGACTGTGTTGGCAAAACAATATTTACCTCTTTGTCTGTCAGAAGATTTAAAATCTGTGAAGCAAATGGCAGAGTTTTTAGAAAAATACTTTTATTGAAAATATGACTTACTTGTAAAATAAAAAGTGATGAAATATAGGCCAGACTTCAAAATAAATCAAATTATGTCAGAGTTTGCTACACATCAAATTTATAGATTCTTCCTATCTAAATTGATCTTAATCTACTGATGGCTCTACCCTTGTTTTACAACTTAATCTATAGTAATGGCAATATAACTTTATAGGAGTATGAGACTTTCCTATGTCAGCAGCATCCCCTAAATGTCAAAATTAATGTGAACCTGAAACCATGCTGATTCAATACCAAGATAGAAAATATATGCTCTCCAGGCCAGGTGCTGTGGCTCACGCCTGTAATCCCAGCACTTTGGGAGGTCGAGGCAAGTGGATCACCTCAGGTCAGGAGTTCGAGACCAGCCTGGCCAAGATGGCAAAACCCCATCTCTACTAAAAATACAAAAAAAATTAGCCGGGTGTGGTGGTGTTCGCCTGTAATCCCAGCTACTCGGGAGGCTGAGGCAGAGAATTGCTTGAACGCAGGAGGTGGAGGT
>NW_016107805.1:1384425-1400086 GCF_001604975.1 Cebus imitator | reverse complement strand
AAAAAAAAAAAAAAAAAAAAAAAAAAAAAAGGAAATATATGCTCTCCTTATCAAGGCTTGTGGGGAGGAGTAATTTCAGTTTAAAGGAATGGGTTATATAACCTCATGTCCTAGTGGTAAGTACATATGCATTAAATGCAAATGGTTACTCCATTCTAGGTGCAAGTATAGTGGCTGAAGAACCTCTTTCTAAATTCTGGTCTTCAATTTCCTTATTTTCCACAAATATTTAGCAGAGAATGAGAGCAAGTTACAAATCTCCTATGCTTATAACAGTGAGGATTTATAATTTATCCCTATGATTTGTAATAAGTCCCTTTTACGGATGAAAAATTCCTGAAGAGACTAGAGAAAAACAGAAAAGGAAAGACAGAAGTACAAGATTCTGAAGAGATTTAAGAAATCAAAATCTGGTTAAAAAAGAAGGTAAAAATCGGACAAAAATCTTGCAAACTTCTTTCTTAAGAATAACAAGGCCAGGTGCAGTGGCTCACACCTGTAATCCCAACACTTTGGGAGGCTGAGGCTGGTGGATCACCTGAGGTTGGGAGTTCAAGACTGGCATGACCAACATGGAGAAGCCCTGTCTCTACTAAAAATACAAAAATTAGCTGGGCATGGTGGGGCATGCCTGTAATCCAGCTACTCGGGAGGCTGAGGCAGAATAGCTTGAACCCAGGAGGTGGAGGTTGTGGTGAGCTGAGATCACACCATTGCACTCCAGCCTGGGCAACAAGAGCAAAACTCTGTCTCAAACAACAACAACAACAACAACAAAGAATATCAAGAGGCCGGGCATGGTGGCTCACATCTATAATCCCAGCACTTTGGGAGACTGAGGTGGGTGGATCACCTGAGGTCAGGAGTTCGAGACCAGCCTGGCCAACATGGAGAAACCTGGTCTCTACTAAAAATACAAAGTTAGCCGGGTGTGGTGGCGCGCATCAGGGGAAACCTTGTCTCTCTTGCTCTTTTTTGTTGAGACAGGGTTTCACTCTGTTGCTCAGGCTGGGCTGCAGTGGCGTGATGTCGGCTCACTGCAACCTGCTGGGTTCAAGCGGTTTTCCTGCCTCAGCTTCCAGGGATTACAGGCATGCACCATCATGTCCAGCTAATTTTTTTGTAGTTTTAGTAGTGATAATGGTTTCGCTATGTTGCCTAGGCTGACCTCAAACTCCTGAGGTCAAGTAATCTTCCCACTTTGGCCTCCCAAAGTGCTGGGACTACAGGTGTGAGGCACTGTGCTGAGCCTGAGTCTTAATACTTCCATTTCACAACAGAGATCCTTGGTTCAGTTTAGCCAACTCTGGTTCAAGAAGTCAAATAAGTGTACCTGTAAACTGACAAGAGAAGCAAACTACTAGTGCTGACAAGACTTTTATATCTAAAATTTTGGGGTTCTCATTCTCCTGTCTAGTATTTTGTAAATTCTTGCCTTTCTGACACAAGTATTTCACAAAGGGTATATGACTGAAGTAACTACTACTCCTGATCTAATAGCATCTGAAAGGGAAAAATTAGGCTGGGCATAACAGCTCATGATCTGTAATCCTAGCACTTTGGGAGGCTGAGGCAGGTGGATCACCTGAGGTCAGGGGTTCAAGACCAGCCTGGCCAACTGGTGAAACCCTATCTCTACTAAAAATACAAAAATTAGCCAGGTGTGGTGGCATATGCCTCTAATCCCAGGTATTTGGGAGGCTGAGGCAGGAGAATGCTGAACTCAGGAGGCAGAGGTTGCAGTGAGCCTAGATCATGCCACTGCCCTCCAGCCTGGGCGACAGAGTCAGACTCCATCTCAAAAAAACAAAAAAAAAAAAAAAAGAGAATTACTTAAATTAGCTAAAGTGATAGAAAGGAATGATAGAAAACTAAAGTGATTAGAAAGCAGTTCTTGGCCGGGTGCGGTGGCTCACGCCTGTAATCCCAGCACTTTGGGAGGCCAAGGCGGGTGGATCACGAGGTCAAGAGATAAGACCATCCTGGTCAACGAGGTGAAACCTCGTCTCTACTAAAAATACAAAAATTAGCTGGGCATGATGGTGCTTGCCTGTACTCCCAGCTACTCGGGAGGCTGAGGCTGGAGAATTGCTTGAACCCAGGAGGCGGAGGTTGCGGTGAGCCGAGATCGTGCCATTGCACTCCAGTCTGGGCAACAACAGCGAAACTCAGTCTCAAAATAAACAAAAAAAAAGAAAGCAGTTCTTGGCCAGGCGCGGTGGCTCACGCCTATCATCCCAGCACTTTGCGAGGCCAAGGCAGGTGGATCACGAGGTCAAGAGATCGAGACCATCTTGGTCAACATGGTGAAACCCCATCTCTACTAAAAATACAAAAAAATTAGCTGGGCATGGTGGCGAATGCCTGTAGTCCCAGCTACTTAGGAGGCTGAGGCAGGAGAATTGCTTAAATCCAGGAGGTTGTGGTGAGCCGAGATCGCGCCATTGCACTCCAGCCTGGGTAACAAGAGCGAAACTCCATCTCAAAAAAAGAAAGCAGTTCTGAACTTATGGACTGCTAAGGAAGAAAAGATGGCGTGAGCAATTATTCTAGGAGGGCAATAGATTTAAAAGGTCTATGATTCAATGACAGGGGACACCAAATAGAATACAATTCTGAGAATGTAAGTGTTCCTGATGAGGCCAAAAAAAGCACCTAAGAAACCCATGTGGTTTCGTAGGGAGATACGGAGATAATTAGAGTATTCAGAAACTGGTCGGCAACTAGATTCAAAGGACTTGATTAATGAATCTGCTGTGAGCCTGTATCCTGGATGCACATTTGAGTCAATCAATGATCTGAATGAAGATTCAAATTGCAAATATAAAAGTAATGAGGGCTGGGCGCGGTGGCTCACGCCTGTAATCTCAGCACTTTGGGAGGCCGAGGCGGGCAGATCACGAGGTCAAGAGATCGAGACCATCCTTGCCATGATGAAACCCCCTCTCTACTAAAAATACAAAAATTAGCCGGGTGTGGTGGCACGCGCCTGTAGTCCCAGCTACTCGGGAGGCTGAGGTGGAAGAATTGCTTGAACCCAGAAGGCAGAGGTTGCAGTGAGCCGAGATTGCGCCACTGCACTCCAGCCTGGCGACAGAGCAAGACTCCGTCTCAAAAAAAAAAAGTAATGAGATTTAATGAATATTTAACAGAATAAGATATAGAATGAATTTAATTCGACAAAGTCAAAGTTACCTATGAGACCCAAAGTTATCCATGAGCAACTGGATTAAACAGAGGCACAGGGATAAGACAGGTGGAGTTAATGCTATTCTAACTCATGCTCACCTGAGAGCACTTAGTTCTCAGTGTCACACTTTAAGAACAAACATAGAAAACACTCTGAAGAGGCCTGGTACAATGAATAGCCTGTTTCTCAGGCAGCAGTGCTGTAGGGAATGAAGACAAATAATCCCAGATTGTCAGCATAGTAAATGCTCAATATTTGCTGGATAAACTAACAAAAGTGAAGAAAGGGTAGGGGTAGGTGAAGAAGAGATAGGATATTAAAGTATTTCAAAGTCTGGCAAGGGAAATAGGTATTATGTTAGTCCCAGATGGCTTTGGGTAACAATGGGTACATGTCATAGGGAGGCTGTTCAGCTCAATACACTCAATACAAACAGAAGGTCAAAGACCCAAATGGGTTATCTGGGAAGGTGACGTGACACAATTTCAGCTAATGGTGAGTCACTCCTTTCAGTTCAAGATGGAGGACCCCTTGATGGATATATTAAAGAGGTAATTCAAGCAGGGACTAGGGAGCTGGACTTCAGGGATATTCATGTTTTTTTCCAGCCTCAAAACCTAGGCTTCTGTAAATGTTTCCCTAATTAAGGTAACAATCACAATGATAAAATAAGTTGGTTGACAGCAATGAAGTCTATCAAATGGAATAGAGAACTTGATGGGATATAGATTCATCCCTAAACAGCTTTTATGAATGAATCAGAACTGAGTCTAAAATGGAAGTATACTTCGTTTCTTCCTGTTTTCTGCCAATTAAGACTGTAGTACTTGTGTAATTGAAAGTAAATGTTTCAGAGGCTGATATGAGTAGTAATAAAAACTCCAGTTTTGAGTTTAGCTGGCTCTATGTGCATTATACTTTTTCTCTATTGCAATTCCTCTGTTTTGATAAATTGGCTGTATCTGGGCAGCAGGTGATTCAACATAAACCCACTAAAAAACAAAAGAAAAGTAAATGTTTCTAAAAGAAACCAAATACATACACAATTTTCTTTTGTAATTCCAGGGGTGTCATAAAACCAGTGGGCATCTTTTACATCTTGTGCAGTCAATTGTACTTGTTTGGTGGATTTGGGTGCACCCATAACAGGTTCATTTTCCATGTCAAAGGCAAGCGAATCAGCATCAAACTCAAAGGGAACTTTATCCTTCAAGGGCGCTTTATCCTTCTGTTTTTCTGAATATAAGAATGTCCTTCCAACTCTTCCTAGAACAAGTTATATTAAGGTTATTAGTCACTCTTTTAATACTTTTGACTCCAGACAGAATTTTTATGTTTCCCTCAAACAAGTTACTAGGATTATAGTATATAAAAGTGAGACTACAATGACACTTTTGCTTTTTTTTTTTTCCAAATGCAGTGGGAGTCAGACTCTTGAAATAATCAAGGGTGTGGCTGGCTGTGTACTTGGAGTGGTGGGGGCGAGGGTGTGTGGAAATCAAACTGTTTTAAAGAAAGCCTAAAAAGATGTACCAAGAAAAGACAGACAACCTAATCTAAAGCTGCCGCATGGAGTCAAAACTTTACTACTTGTACTGCTCTGGGTTTCTAAACAGTACCCTTACCGCTAAAGGGCCTCTTTGTTGCAGAATAAGGCTGGCAGTCTCTCCCCACAAAAACTGGCTCGCCTCAGACAGCTGTATTTCAGGTTGCTTAACAAAGGATTTTAGCATAGTACCAACAAGGGTTTTCCCACAGAGGATGCTTACCTACAACATAACCATGTTTTTTCAGGAAATTAATCTGATTTTGTTCTTGCTCACTAAGATCGTCTTTGGCTTGAGTTGAATTGTTTTTAAGTCTTTGTTGCCTTTTAAACATTCTGTAAGGAGTTGGGTTGCAAATAGGAAACTTCAGAAGGTTTAATGTAGTACCTGAAATACACAGAATAAATACATCTTTAGAAAACGGAATGGGGGTTAGAAAATGAACATTTTTGAGGCTCTACACTGTGTTGGTTACTGTAATAAAATATAAAATTACTGCCACTTTACAAATGAGGAAATAGGTTAAGAGACTGGCTCACAAGGTTCAAACCAGAATTTGAATCCAAAATCTGCAGGCCCAATTTCTTTCCATTTTTATTACATTTCCATCCAGTATAAAAGTAATTCTGTGTAAAATTCAAAGTGCAAGACAGAAAAGAACGAAACTCTGGTTTCAAGGGAACAAATGGTGCAGTCAAGTTTTGTCAACTTAAATTTAAACCTGGTCTGGCATGGTGGCCTACCCTGTAATCCCAGCACTTTGGGAGGCCCAGGCGGGTGAGTCACTTGAGGTCAGGAGTTCAAGGCCATCCTCGCTAACATGGTGAAACCCTGTCTCTACTAAAAATACAAAAAACTAGCCAGGTGTGGTGGTGTGCCCCTGTAGGCCCAGCTACTTGGGGAGAATCGCTTGAACCTGGGAGGTGGGAGTTGCTGTGAGCAGAGATCACGCCACTGCACTCCAGCCTTGGCGACAGAGTGAGACTCGGTCTCAAAAAACAAAAACAAAAACAAACAAAAAAATTTAAACCATAGAAGGACTCATTTTCCAATTACAGATTACAGAAGTTTCTTTCTTTCTTGTTTTTGAGACAGTCTTATTGTTTCCCAGGCTGGAGTGCAGTGGCGCGATCTCGGTTCAGCCTCCCAGGTTCAAGTGATTCTTGTCCCAGCCTCCTGAGTAGCTGGGATTACAGGCACCAACTATCAAGCCTGGTATATTTTTAGTGGAGACGAGGATTTCACCATGTTGGCTAAGCTGGTCTGGAACTCCTGACCTCAGGTGATCTGCCCACCTCGGCCTCCCAAAGTGTTGGGATTACAAATGTGAGGCACTGCACCTGGCCACAGAAGTTTCTTAAAGTCACAAGGCTGATACTTCTGTTTTCTGGGGGTCTCACTCTGTTGTCCAGGCAGGATTGGAGTGAGATGGCCCAATTAGGGCTTACTGCCGCCTCGGCCTTCTGGGCTCAGGTGATTCTCCTACCTCAGCTTCCTGAGTAGCTGGAACTACAGGCATGCGCCAACAAGCCTGGCTAATTTTTGCATTTTTAGTAGAGACAGGGTTTTACCACGTTGCCCAGGCTGGTCTTGAACTCCTGAGCTCAAGCAATCTACCTGCCTTGGCCTCCCAGAGTACTAGAATTACAGATGTGAGCCACTGAGCCTGGGGAAGCCACACATCATTGCACTAATGGGCTGGGTGTTGTGGCTCACACCTGTAATCCTAGTACTTTGGGAGGACAAGGTGGGCAAATCACTTGAGGTTAGGAGTTGGACACCTGCCTAGCCAACATGGTGAAACTCCATCTCTACTAAAAATACAAAAATTAGCTGGGTATGGTGGTGCCTGCCTGTAATTCCAGCACTTTGGGAGGCCAAGGCAGGCAGATCACCTGAGGTCAGGAGTTCTAGATCAGCCTGGGCAACATGGTGAAACCCCATTTCTACTAAAAATACGAAAATTAGGCTGGGTGTGGTGGCTCACACCTGTAAATCCAACACTTTGGAGGCCGAGATGGGGGGGGGGAATCACGAGGTCGGGAGTTCAAGACCAGCCTGACTAACATGGTGAAACCCTGTCTCTACTAAAAATACAAAACTTAGCCGGGTGTGGTGGTGCATGCCTGTAATCCCAGCTACTTGGGAGGCTGAGGCAGGAGAATCACTTGAACCCAGGAGGCGGTGGTTGCAGCGAGCTGAGATCATGCCACTGCACTCCAGCCTGGGCGAGAGTGAGACTCCATCTCAAAAACAAACCAAAATCACAAATGTCATTAACGAATTACTCACATGTTGTATGTGTATAGTACACTGGTTTCATATGAATAAACTCAAGATGTGAACAGTAAGATTGAGGGGTGGAGAGAGGCTCACACAGTAAAAAGAACGCACACTTTCTAGAACAACATACAAAGTAGTCACAAAGCAAATCTCCCGAACAGGAACTTTCCATTTCCTTGCTTTGTTCCCTGGTGTATCTCCAGCGCCTAGTGACTGGGGACAGAGAAGTGCTCCATAATCACTTCTGTTAGAAAATTACAACAACACATCCTCAATTTTTCCTAGCAGTAAGCTGACACAGAAGAGAGGTGTGACCAGAGTGGGGAGAGAATTTTAAAGAGAAGGGTTCAGGCAGCGTAGTGGACATTAAGGGAGGATGTACTCGGTGCCTCGGCCAGGATCAGACGTCTACCTTGTCAGAAAACGAAGAGGGCGAGCCTCCTCAGACCTACCTGGCCAAGGGGAGATGGTGGCCCTGTCGATGGCTTCGGTGCCCTTGGCGGTGCAGTAATCGGACTCCAGGAGTGTGTTAAAGAGAGTGGATTTGCCGGCGTTGGTGGCGCCCACCAAGTAAACGTCCCCACGGTATCGCCAGGAGCTCTGAAGGGCAGAGATCAACTCTTCCACTCCATAGCCGGTCTTGGCGCTGATCAGCCGCACGTCCCTGACCACAGTGCGGGACCAGTCCGACGGATTCGAATTCTCCCGGTCCTGTGGCTCGTCCTTGATGGGGGGCTGTGGCCCTCGGTGGCCAGGGGCCAGCAGCAGTCCGGCGCGGGCACAGTCGTCCCAGAGTCGCTCCCGCAGCCTCTGCCTGTAGCCAGCAGCATCCTGGGGCAGGAGGTCCAGTTTGTTTCCCAGCACGATCAGCTGCTTGGATCCCACCAGCGCGGGCAAGTGGGGCAGCAGGGCGTCGGGCAGGTCGAGCAGGTCCACCATGTAGAGCACTAGGGAGGGCCCCGGCCGCCGCAGAGCCGCGCTCACCAGCTCCAGGTACTGGCCGCGGCTCACCTGCAGGTGCAGAGCGCGCCGGTGGTGCACTAGCAGCCAGCAGCGCTGGCACACGGTCCGCGCCAGCCCGTCGTCTGCCTCCGCCGCGCGGAGGAACTTCTCGTGGGGCAGATAGCCTGGCATGCTGGGGTCCTGGCAGTGCAGCTCTGCCCCGCAGCCCGAGCAGTTCACGCCGCTGGGCTGCACTGCCGGGTCCGGGTGCCTCATAACCCAGTGCTCCCGGAGCCTGGCCCGTAGGTTTTGCTGTCGCCGCTCCTCTCGCCGCTGCTGCCTCTGTTTTTCCTCCTCCTCCTGCTGCTGCTGGAGCTCCCGCAGCTGCTCTTTGGGGGTGGGTTCCGGCTCCGGTTCGAGGAGGTACTCTGGGAAGAGAAAATGCTCCCGCATGTCAGCACTTTCTCCGAAGCCCTCCGTGTCCACGGAGTCATGAGGAATCTCGCGTCCCAGCCTCGATGAGCGCCGGAAGGAGGAGGCAGCAGGGCACCTCCTCCCCAGGAACGGCTCCGGGAGGCCATGGCGCGCTGCCGTGGGAACGGATCCACGCAGGAAAGGGCTCAACAGCCTGAACGTTAGGCGCGCCGGCAGCATGAGGAAGTAGCTCTAGGCGGAGGGGCGGAGCCACAAGCTCGCGCGCGCACTAGGGCCCGAGGCGCGCGAGACCCGAGACCAAAGCGCGTGGGTACTTGGGAGGTGTCCTGGTTCTTCTCCTGGCTAATCCCTTGTGTTCTCGCGATTAAAGCTCTGAGACTGAGAACCTACTTAAAGCTGCGGCAAAGGGCCCGGAGGATTAAGTTAGGTGGGCAGAAGAGGTCTGCCTGTGCTTGGGTTTTTCACTTTCAAGCTTCTTTAACGCCTCACTGCTATCACAAGCAGTCCTTAATAAATCACATTTAAAAAGGGTCTTCCGGCCGGGCGCGTGGCTCACGTCTGTCAGCACTTGGAAAGGCCGAGGCGGGGGGGTGGGGTGGGGGTGGGGGCATCACCTCAGGTCAGCAGTTCGAGACCAGCCTGGCTAACATGGTCATAGCCCTGTCTCTACTAAAAATACAAAAATTAGCTGGACATGGTGGCGCGCGCCTGTAATCCCAGCTACTTGGGAGGCAGAGGCAGGAGAATCGCTTGAACCCGGGAGGCGGAAGTTGCAGTGAGCGGAGATCACTCCACTGCACTGCAGCCTGGGCAACAGACCGAGACTCAGTTTCAAAAATTAAATAAATAAATAAAAATAAAACATAGCTTCGTGTTGTTTTGATCCTTATAAAGGCAAATAAATTGAGCATCCTAATGTCGCGGATTCACATAACGAATACTTTTCATTAGTAAGCATACTTGATTTTGTTTTCAGGTGTCGTTATTTGTGCAACAACATTGAAAAACAAGCAGAAATAAAACATTCACGGGACGAGTCCGACCGCAAATTGCGGGAGCTCTCCTCTCAATCAGCCACCGACAGCGGCGGCACACAATTTGCGCGTAGGCAACTCTAACGCCAGCCCCAGCGCGCCCTACACTTTGCGCAGGCGCAGATCCTAACTTTGGCGTTCTTGTGGGCGGCCTTTGGTGTGAGACGCATAGTATTCTGGGAACACTGGAGACGGAAGTTACTTTGTCCCTAGCTCCAGGCGTTGGTGGCTTCTGTGCGCTTTTTTGTCTTTTCGGTTTCTAGAGTTAGGAACTCGGGAATCGTTCGGCAGTATGTACGACGCGGATGAGGGTAGGTGAACACTGAAAACACACGCCATGGCGGTCCATTTAAGCAGGGAAGCGTGGGGAAGTGGTCGGATGGAGGATTTGGGGCCTTCCCACGCGCGGGCCGCACAGTCCCCCAGCCTTGTTACCATACCTTCCAGGCCCGGAACGAACCTGGGCTAGGGAGGGGCGGAGCGTGCAGGGAACTTAGCATTAATGTTGCCGGCTAGGTTCACTGCTGTTCTCAGCCCTTTCTCGTTTCTTTTGATCTTATCCCTGCCTCCTGTATTGAAGTAGCGTGCAGAACCGTAAGATAAATTCCGTTGTGATAAATTCCGTTGTTTTGAATTTGTCTGAAGCAAAGGGCACCCTTTAAAAATTATCCTAAAAGCCACAGTCGACTTACTGAATAGCTCAATTGATGTCAGCATGTGCAAGGAAGTGCGGAAGGCCCTGGAAATACACTGGGACAAAGAATATTGGAGAAGGGGGGTGGGAGGCGAAACTCGGTTTAGTCTCACATTTCTTCATGCTTTTTGTAAGTGAAATTGTCTTAAAGGATGGCTTTTAAACTTCTTGTCACAATGCCACAGTTCTCAGATGATATATATTCTTCTGCACAGGACCAATGTATAGCTTTTTCTTTGCGCATATACAATTCTTAGTAGTGGCCGAGTGCAGTGGCTCACCCTGGCACTTTGGGAGGCCGAAGCGCGCCGATCGCTTGAGACCAGCCTGACCAACATGGGGGAAATCCTGTATCTACTAAAAATAGAAAAATTAGCTGAGTGTGGTGGCGTGCGCCTGGATTCCCAGCTACTCAGGAGGCTGAGACTGGAGGATCGCTTGAGCCCAAGAGGCGGAGGTTGCAGTGAGCCGAGATTGCGCCACTGCACTCCAGCCTGAGTGACACCCGTCTCAAAAAAAAAAAAACAAAAAAACTTAGTCGAGTCTAGTGTATTTTCGTAGCTGCCTTTTCCGTAGCTGCCCTTTCGGTAGCTGCCCTTTCCATTCTCCGTATCTACTAATTCAAACCTTATTTTCTTCTAGCTCTTAATTCTGTGGCCACGCCTAACATCTCTATTTCCTCAGCAACTTCTGATAAATTAGATGGAAAAAATTGAAGCAAAAGCTTAAACTTTTTTTTTTTCTTTTGAGACTCAGTCTAGCTCCAGGCTGGAGTGCAGTGGCACGATCTTGGCTATCTGCATTCTCCGCCTCCTGGGTTCAAGCGATTCTCCTGCCTCAGCCCCCCGAGTAGCTGGGATTACAGGTGCCCACCACCATGCCCAGTTTATTTTTGTGTTTTTAGTAGAAGAGAGGGGTTTCACTCTGTTGGCCAGGCTGGTCTAATACTCCTGATCTTGTGATCTGCCCACCTCAGCGTCCTAAAGTGCTGGGATTACAAGTGTGAGCTACCTCGCCTTGCCTCTTTTTTGGTGTGTGTGTGTTTTTCTTTCTTTCTTTTTTTTTTTAAGAGATGGGGTCTAGCCATGTTGCCCAGGCTGGTCTCAAACTCCTGATCTCAAGCCATTCGCCTGCCTTGACCTCCCAAAATCCAGGGATTACAGGCGTGAGCCACAGTGCCTGCCCAAAAGCTTAAATTTTAAAGCTGTTTAAACTTCTTTCTCATTAATATCTTGTGTTCCAGAAATTTATTAGCATCATCATATTCCCTGTTAACTACTATCTCAGTAGAAGAAAAACAGAAAAAAAGATTTTTTAAAGCGTAATTTTTGGCTAGGTAATATATTTTCATAGCTCACAAACCGGAAAATTTAAAAAGGTTAAAATGCAGTGGCTACTTTAACAATTGAGACCAGCCTGGGCAACATGGGAGATCCCCTCTCTGTAAGAAATAGGAAAATTAGCTGGAGTGTGGTGGTGCTCACCTATAGTCCCAGCTACTTGGGTGGCTGAGGCAGGAGGATCACTTGAGTCTGGGAAGCTGACCCTGCTGTAAGTTGAGGACAAAGTGAGACCCTGTCTCCAAAAAAAAAAAAAAAGTTAAAGTGTTAGGTCTCCTTCTTACCTACCATTTGCCCAGTTTGAACTCTCCACAGTAGGTAACTACTGTTATAATAGGTTCTTATCACTCCACAGTTTCTTTTTATTTTTTGAGAGTATTGCTCTGTTACCCAGGCTTGAGTGCAGCAGCACAATCTTGGCTTACTTACCATCGCCTCCCTGGTTCAATCAGTTCTCCTGTCTCAGTCTCCCAAGTAGCTGGGATTACAGGCATGCACCACCATGCCCAGCTAATTTTTGTACTTTTAGTAGAGATGGGGTTTCTTCTTGTTGGTTAGGCTGATCTCAAACTCCTGACCTCAGTGATTCACCTGCCTCGGCCTCCCAAATTGCTGGGATTACAGGTCTGAGCCATTGCTCCCAGCCTCCACAGTTTCTTTATGCATATTTAAGCAAATATAAATGGGATTGTTTTCTCTTTTTTTAAGGACAGAAGGTAACATTTACACTTTTCTCCACTTTTAGATTTTGCTTAATGGAGATGTTCTTGTCAGTACGCACAGAGCATCACCTGCTGCCGCCCCTGCCCCCACCCCCAGCTACCTAGTTTGTGTGGATGTAATATAACTAGTCTCTTGATGGATATTTGATTTGATTTATTTCTAGACTTTTTCTGTTAAGTGCTGAAAGTGAATAATCTTGTACATATAATTTGCCCAAATATGCCTGTAGTATACATTCCTACATATAAAATTGTCAGGTCAAATGATATGCACCTTTAAAACATTTTTGCCAAATGGTGCCAAGTGACCACCACAGTGGTGATTGTTCTAATTTTGTATTCTTACTAGTCATGTATAACGATCCTGTGGAAAAAAAAAGAGAGTTTATCGAGTTGCTTTAGCAGTGAACCTACATTTTATTCATGCCCATGTCCTCTAAAATGTTTGTTAGGTATGTCCTCATCAGTTTTTAGCGACTCCTTTTTAGCTGGCTTCTTTCTACGTGAAAGTGTCAGATTTCTGTCATCCATATGGAAACAAGTTAAGCTCTTTTTTTTGAGACGGAGTTTCCCTCTTATTGCCCAGGCTGGAGTGTAATGGCGCGATCTTGGCTTGATGTGATCTCGGTTCACCGCAACCTCCACCTCCCGGGTTCAAGTGATTACTCCTGCTTCAGTCTTCCGAGGAGCTGGGATTAGGGGCATGTGCCACCACGCCCAGCTAAATTTTTTTGTGTTTTTTTTTTTAGTAGAGACAGGGCTTCTCCATGTTGGTCAGGCTGGTTTGAACTCCTGACCTCAGGGGATCCACCCACCTTGGCCTCCCAAAGTGCTGGGATTACAGGCGTGAGCCACTGCGTCCTGCCTCAGAAAAAATTTGATGAATGGATGAATAAATGAGTCTCCTTTATGGGTTCATTTTCTTTCATATGACTCTTAAACAAAAGTGTTCCCAAATACCCTGCCTTCAGTCTCCCTTCTCTGTGTAAAATCTCCTTTTTCTCTTGCTCATTTATTAATGATTCCAACTCCATACTTTTTTTTCAAAGTTTAAAACGTTTATTGACACGTAATAGATATACGTCTGTTATGTGTCATTGTATATCTACTATGTGTCACATGTTCTTTGTCTATAATTTAGACTGTTCATTTGAGTTTATGTTCATACACGTGTGCCTACTAGAAGTATTTGAAGGGGTATGTGATTTACAGATATCTCTAAAGCTGACTTAATCATGACCTCTTCTCCTTCTACCATTTTACTTGCTTCTCCTGTGTGGCAGTGATACTAGCTTTTAATCTCTCATCAAAGCTAGAAATCTCTGAGCTATCGTAGTTAGTTTTGTCTTTCTTACCCTTTCCCCATGTGTAAGGATTAATAATTTCAGTCCATTCAAGAAGGATGTATTAAAAATTTCTTTTGTATATGTATCAGATTTTGAACCCAAAGCTCTTAGGTTTTACAGGCTATATTTGTGTACATTAGAATAAACCCCAAAAATACAGCACACTTATTCTTTCACGTAAGAAGATTGGACTAATATTGGAGGACCAATGCACACTGATTTTTTTGAATGCATAAATTACTATTGTACAACTACCCTAAAATTTAGCTACTTAAAAAATTTCTTTGTTATGTTCATGGATACTGTAGGTCAAGATTTTGGACAGGGCATAGCAGGCATGACTTGCCTGTGTTCCACTGTGACTCTTGTTCATTTGGGAAGTCATTAAGGCTGAGTGTTGACAGCTGGGTGACGGATGATCTATAGTATTGACACTCATTTCTGACATGAGACATAGCCTAGAAGGGCTCAAGGACTAAAATTGCTAATGGAGCATCTGTAAGTGGCCCCTCCTTACGGTTTGGGCTTCCTCAGAATGTAGCAGCTTCAGAATAGTGTTTGACTTAAATTTTTTTTTTAAAAATTTTTGAGTTGGATTCTTGCTCTGTTGCCTAGGCAGAAGTGCAGTGGTGCCATCTCAGTTCACTGCAACCTCTGTCTCCTGGGTTCAAGCAATTCTCCTGCCTCAGCCTCCTGAGTAGCTGGGATTACAGGCATGTGCCCCCATGCCCAGCTAATTTTTGTATTTTTTAGTAGAGACTGGGTTTTGCCATATTGGCTTGGCTCATCTTGAACTCCTGACCTCAGGTGATCCATCCACCTTTGGCCTCCCAAAGTGCTAGGATTACAGACCTGAGCCTCTGTGCCTGGCCTGTGTATGACTTTTTAATGACAGCTCAGGACTCCAGAAGCAAGTGTTTTAGCATACATGACAGAAACTGCATTGCCTTTTCTGATCTGACTTTTGAAGCCATTCAGCATTGCATCATTACTTCAGCTACATTCTTTTTTTTTTTTTTGAGTTAGAGCTTTGCTCTTGTTGCTCAGGCTGGAGCGCAATGGTGCAATGTTGGCTCACTGCAACCTCTGCCTCCCTGGTTCAAGTGATTCTCCTGTCTTGACCTCCCGAGTGGCTGGGATTATAGGCATGTGTCACCATGCCTGGCTAATTTTGTATTTTTAGTAGAGATGGGGTTTCACCATGTTGGTCAGGCTGGTCTCGAATTCCCAACCTCAGGTGATGCACCCGCCTCGGCCTTCCAAAATGTTGGGATTACAGGTGTGAGCCACCGCGCCTGGCCTTTAGTTGTATTCTCTTAGTTACAGGAGAGTCAAAGTCTACCCGGATTCAAGGAAAGGATGCATAGACCACTATATCTGATGATAGGAGTGTTAAGATCACATTATAGAAGACCGTGTGGGATGGGAGATAGGCTTGTGGCCATGTTTGGAAAATGCAATCTTTCATAACTGTACATGTATGAAATGTTGCTGTTATAGATCACCCCACCTTAGGGTGTTGCCCAGCTGTTGGAATCCTTCCATGGCTCTCCCCCTTACCCTGTTCTCTGACTCTAGTCTCTGAAAATCTTATTGATCGATAAAATGGAAAACTTAAAATTCATACAACTTACATTGAACCTTACTAGTAAGCCTCTTTGTATATTGGAAGAATACCTGTGTGACATAGACATAAATTATTTTATTAATGTAATTGAAGTTTAGAAAAGTGGGGTGAAAGGATTACTTATTCAGCAGAAAGAAAATAATGTTTCTGCTACGTAAAGTCATATGTAAAGTCATAAGAGCAAGATGTTAACTAAGTGGCATCTCGTTGCAAATGAGTACAATATTTTGTTTTTGCAGATATGCAATATGATGAGGATGATGATGAAATCACCCCGGATTTGTGGCAAGAAGCATGCTGGATTGTAATCAGGTAACTGTGGACCAAACTGAATAAGCTTGAAAAGACACTGTAGATTTCCTGCTTATTCTTGATAAATAGATGTTCTGTATAAATATGCTATATGAGAGTATTTATCATTTTATATATATATATATATTTTTTTTTTTTTTTTTTTTTTTGGGAGACGGAGTTTCGCTCTTGTTACCCAGGCTGGAGTGC
>NW_016107805.1:1373846-1384314 GCF_001604975.1 Cebus imitator | reverse complement strand
TGTTGACCAGGATGGTCTCGATCTCTTGACCTCGTGATCCACCCGCCTCGGCCTCCCACAGTGCTGGGATTACAGGCATGAGCCACCGCGCCCGGCCAGTTCTTATTGTTAACTTTGACTATTAATTTTCTTTAATTTTCTCTCCTGACACATTTTTCAAAAAATATTTCAAAGAGGTGGAATAAAATTTGTCTGTAAAGGACATGGAGTTTTTTTTTTCTTTTTAAGATGGAGTCTCACTGTCTTCGAGGCTGGAGTGCCAATGATGCCATCATGACTCAATGCAGTCTCAGACTCCTGGGCTCAAGGGATCCCCCATCTCTTAAATACGTGGGACTATAGGCACATGCCACCATGTCTGACTAATTTTTTTCTTATTTGTAGAAATGTCTCATTATGTTGCCCGGGCTGTACTCAAGCAATCCTCCTGCTTTGGCCTTCCAGAGCTTGGATCCTTAGAGTTCTTATATTGTGCTTTAAGTATTTTACCCATAAATATAAGCTGCTTTTCCCCAAATAATACATTTTACAAAGAAAATGTGCCTGGCTTCATCCTTTTTAAGATACCTCATAGTATCTTGTTTAGTGTTTGACATATAATGGTTGGTATTTAATGATTGTTTGTTGAATTGATTGTGATGAAAATTGGGAGTTATGCTAGAAATTATCACTGAGTTCCAACTGACTGAACTCAAATATTTTCCCAGTTCCTATTTTGATGAGAAAGGCTTGGTCAGACAACAGCTGGATTCTTTTGATGAGTTTATTCAGATGTCTGTTCAAAGAATTGTGGAAGATGCTCCACCTATAGACCTACAAGCTGAAGCTCAGCATGCTAGTGGAGAAGTTGAAGAACCGGTAAGATGTTTAATTCTAGTAGTTATACCAGTACAAGAAGAGTATTGATTTGAAATTTTAGCCCTTCTCTTACCTGGCTTAAAGGTTAAAAAAGTCAGTTTGGGCCGGGCGTGGTGGCTCACGCCTGTAATCCAAGCACTTTGGAGGCCAAGGTGGGCGGATCACCTGAGATTGGGAGTTCAAGATCATCCTGACCAACATGGTAAAACCCCGTCTTTATTAAAAAAAAAAAAAAAAAAAAAAAAAAAAGTCAGTTGGAGCTTTTAGCAGAGTACTTACAGCACCATCAATCACTTTCTGATTTATTTTCCCTAATGAAGAGGTGTAATTTTTTGCAAGTAATCTCATCCTTATTCACATAGTAGGTATTGAATAGTTGGGAAGAGAGGATTCTGAAGTATGAACAAATAAGAGAAGTGAACCGGAGATAGTTACATTGCCTTGGATAGATAACCCTACTTTTTTTCTCATAGTGTAAAAATAATAAAAAATGTTTGAAGGAATTTCTCTTCTGATTTTTGTATATTGCATGAAGTACATTATTATATTATATGAGATAAGATAGGAAAATCATCCAAACATATCAGCAATCTTTTTTAAACTTCTTGTAGCTTTTGCTCACATATATGCATGTTTTTTAGCATTGTTAAAATCATACCAAGAGTATAATTTTATTTTTTATTTTTTTTATTTTTTTTGAGATGGAGTCTTGCTCTGTCACCTAGGCTGGAGTGCAGTGGTGCCATCTTTGCTCACTGCAACATCTGCCTCCCAGGTTCAAGCAATTCTCCTGCCTCAGCCTCCAGAGTAGCTGGGACTACAGGTGCCCACTACCACACCTGACTAATTTTTGTATTTTTGGTAGACACAGGCTTTCACTGTGTTGGCCAGGCTGGTCTCGAACTCCTGACCTTGTGATCCACCCACCTTGGCCTCCTAAAGTGCTGGGATTACAGGTGTGAGCCACCACCCCTGTCTGGGTATAATTCTATAATATGGTTTTACATGAGTGATTATAAAGAAGCATGTAACTGGCCGGGCACAGTGGCTCACGCCTGTAATCCCAGCACTTGGGAGGCTGAGGCGGGCAGATCACCTGAGGTTGGGAGTTCAAGAACAACCTGACCAACATGAAAAAACCCGTCTCTACTAAAAATACAAAATTAGCCGGGCATGGTGGTGCATGCCTGTAATCCCAGCTCCTCGGGAGGCTGAGGCAGGAGAATTGCTTAAACTCCGGAGGCGGAGGTTATAGTGAAATGAATCATGCCATTGCACTCTAGCCTGGGCAACAAGACCAAAACACCGTCTCAAAAAAAGAAAGAAAAGTTTGTAGTTCATAATAATGACTGTCCCAGTTTTAGAGAAGTTGAGAGGCTGTTGGAACATGTTGGGCTTTGAGAGACAGTGAAAACTGAGAAACAAAGTGAGGTAGGGAAACCCCTCAAAATAGACACAGGGAGAGGTCATTGTTTCTAGCCAGATCAGTTTCTCTTCCGTGTAGCTTATCTCCTAAGGGCTGGTTTGTTATTCCCATTTTAGTCGGACATGCTGTACAGAATTTTGCTATTAAGAATGAAAGTGATTGGCTCTTCTAGGGCCGTGCCAGAAAAGGGGACATTAAGTTTCTTTTTCATTCTTGGGACATTTTTTTCTTTTCTTTTTGAGACAGAGTCTTGCTGTGTCACCCAGGCTGGAGTGCAGTGGCGAGATCTTAGCTTGCTGCAGTCTCTGCCTCCCAGGTTCAAGCAATTCTCTTGCCTTAGCCTCCTGAGTAGCTGGGATTATAGGTGCCTTCCACCATGACTGGCTAATTTTTTTGTATTTTTAGTAAAGATGGAATTTCAGCTGTTGGCCAGGCTGATCTCCAATCCCTAACTTCAGGTGATCCACCTGCCTCAGCCTCCCAAAGTGCTGGGATTACAGGTGTAAGCCACTGCACCCGGCTTGTTGGGTCATTTTTTCTTCATGGTCTTTGTATAAAAAGCAAGATAACAATATAAAATAGCAAATTCAAAGTGCCAGTAATGGAAGTACTTCAGGAGGAGGAGATCTCTAATGCATGGTTGTCAGAGCTTAGTAGAAAAGATGGAGGAGACTTAAATTTACTGTGAAGGACAGGTAGGAGTTCTCTTAGAAGAGGAAAGGTGCTTAGTCATTTCAGTAAGAAAATACTTGGTGTGGCTGGGGATAGTGGTTCACACCTGTAATCACAGCACTTTGGGAAGTTGAGGCGGGTGGACCACGTGAGGTCAGTAGTTTGATGACCAATATGGTGAAATCCTGTCTCTGCTAAAAATACAAAAATTAGCTGGGCATGGTGGCGGGCACCTGTAGCCCCAGCTACTTAGGAGGCTGAGACAGGAGAATTGCTTGAACCCGGGAGGTGGAGGTTGCAGCTAGCCGAGATTGCACCACTACACTCCAGTCTGGGTGACAGAGTGAGACTCTGTCTCAAAAAAAAAAAGAAAGAAAATACTTGGTGTAGACTGGGGATGGGAATGGGGACCACAATGATCAATATGTGATTTTGGCTTAGCTGTTTTTAATAGGCATTGGGAAGATAAGATGGAACCCGATTGTTGAAAACTTTGAATGTCAATGGATGTTATGAGGAATTATTGAGAGATTGTCAAAGAATATACATCAAGCATTATTTTAGAAAAGTTCTTTGGAAAATGATGTTTACTTGGAATAGAAAGAGGCTAGAGGAGGCCAGGTGAGGCGGATCATGCCTGTAATCCCAGCACTTTGGGAGGCCTAGGTGGGTGGATCGCTTTGAGGCCAGGAGTTTGAGAGCAGCCTGGCCAACATGGTGAAACTCCATCTCCATCTCTACCAAAAAATAGAAAAATTAGCCGGGCCTGGTGGCATGCACCTGTAGTCCCAGCTACTTGGGAAGCTGAGGCAAGAGAATCGCTTGAACCTAGGAGGCGGAGGTTGCAGTGAGCCGAGATCACCACTGCACACCAGCCTGTGTGACAGAGTGAGACCCTATCTTAAACAAAACAAAACAAAAGAGGCTAGAGGACTAAAAATCTTAGAATAGCCTAGGATTAAGATAATAATGTCCTAGACTAGGTGATGGCACAGATAAGGAGTAGAGGGTTGGCCCCTCTTTGGTGTCTTATCACCACCAGTTCTCTTTGCCTTTTATCTACCCCAGCTTGGGAGACTTGAATGTCAATAAGTATTTATTAGTGAAACACCTGCTTAGTCCTATTTCCTTCTTTGAGGCTTGATTTAGAGAGAAATACACTATTTATCTCTAGAAAGTTGTACTCATAGATCTTGTTTTATTAGGCAGCAAGTGAATGTTTAATTGAAAACTTCCTTTTTTGCTATGGGCCTAAGCTATATTCAGCCAGGGTTGGAGTTCTCAGCCCTTTATATAGAATGATTAGGATTTTTTGTGTATGCTATCTATCTATCTATGTATCTATCTATCTATCTATCATCTCGTCTATCTATTTGAGATGGAGTCTTGCTGTCTCCAGGCTGGAGTGTAGTGGCACAATCTTGGTTCACTGCAACCTCCGCCTCCCGGGTTCAATCGATTCCCCTGCCGCAACCTCTCGAGTAGCTGGGACTACAGACACATGCCACCACGCCAGGGTAATTTTTTGGTATTTTAGTAGATGGGATTTTACCATGTTGGCCAGGATGGTCTTGATCTCCTGACCTTGTGATCCGCCTGCCGCAGCCTCCCAAAGTGCTAGGATTACAGGCGTGAGCCACTGTACTTGGCTTGTGTGTTTTTTAAAATAAAATTTTTTTTTCTTTTGTTAACTCTACTCCTTTGACAGATTAATTTGTATGTTTAATTGAAGAGTTGGGTTTATTCTTTTAAAACGTTCTATTGATTAGATTAGAACACAGTTCTAATTGTCTGGAATTGTTATCTTTGTTCTCTGGTCGCTTTGTACTTTGGATGACCCTAACCAAGGAGAGGGCATATGAAACCATGTAGATTGTTAATGCAAAACCATTTTAACAGTTTGATACAAACTCAGAGCATATGATGTGTACAGTCTCTATTTGCTTTTGGTATGTTAAGTCTCTTTTTGTCTTCTGCCTTAAGAAAGCAGTTAGCAGATCCTTTTGTAGCTCATAAGTGTGATGATTGGGTGTCAGATGAGCCTTCCTTAAACATTGTTATAAACTTGTTAGCACATTACTTGTCTTATGGGAAAAATGTTTCTAAGAAAAGAGGAAAAAAAGAGAAAGTGATTTGGTTTAAAACTTGACGTTTGTGCGATATGGATACTGACTGGAAAGTCACCATTTCAGTAAAATGGATTAATCTTGCCAGTTTGTAGAGCTGCTTCTACTTAAAATGTTAATGTCAATGAAAATGGAATCATTAAAACTTTTGTGGAAAAAATTATTTACCTTTTTCATGTTTTTTATTTAATTTCAGCCAAGATATTTACTGAAGTTTGAACAAATTTATCTTTCCAAGCCTACCCATTGGGAAAGAGATGGTGCTCCTTCACCAATGATGCCCAATGAAGCTAGATTAAGAAATCTCACGTAAGAAAGAATTTTTCCCTGTCAGCAGTAGATACTGAAATAGAATTCTGAAATGTAATTTTAACCACTTGAAGATTTGTTTTAACAGATACCCTATTGCTTAACTATGATCTACTGTTATTTTCAAAGGTATTCTGCTCCACTTTATGTTGATATAACAAAAACAGTCATTAAAGAAGGTGAAGAACAACTTCAGACTCAGCATCAGAAAACTTTCATAGGAAAAATTCCAATTATGTTGCGGTCAACTTACTGCCTTTTGAATGGCTTGACAGATCGTGATCTTTGTGAGTTAAATGAATGCCCTTTGGATCCTGGTGGCTATTTCATTATTAATGGATCAGAAAAGGTATAGTAACATTATTAAAAAAAATTACAAAATGGTAGTTAAAATTCAGTTTAAAGTTGAAAAAAAAAGAAAGATTTTCATGCAGGATAACCTGGTAGTGACAGTTGACTTATTTATGGTGTGACAGCTAAACTTTTGTAAACCAAAGCTTTATTTAGCTGTATATAGTATGCACTGGAAACTTGGTCAGTTTTCGTCGGTTTTGGAGCTTATATATTTCTATGAAGCATTTATGCAAAATGGAGTTTGTAAAGTTCAAGAATTAAATATTTCAGTGAGCCTATATGATCAGATTAAATTAAGATGTAGATTTTACTCTCTTCTTCAGTGACCTTTTGAATTTTATGGCTGTAACTTTCTTGTTGTCCAAATAGGTTCTGATTGCCCAAGAGAAAATGGCAACAAACACAGTTTATGTGTTTGCCAAAAAGGATTCTAAATATGCCTACACAGGAGAGTGTAGATCCTGTCTGGAGAATTCTTCCCGACCCACCAGTACTATATGGGTTAGCATGCTGGCAAGAGGAGGGCAGGTATGGACTGGATATGATGTTATTTGGGTTTATTCCTTTTTGCCTTATTTTAAAATTTACTAGACTGCATTCTTGGTCCAAAAAAGCTTTTCTGGAGCAAATTATTGTTGTTATATGTTGTATTGTGTACCCATTGCTGTGTAACAAATTACTTCTCTAGCAACATTTATCATCTCATGGTTTTTGTGAGTTAGGAATCTGGGTGCAGTTTGGCTGGATCTTTTGGCCAAGCATCTCTCACAAGGCTGCAGTCAGGTGTTTCTCTGGGCTGCCGTAATCTCAAGGCTCATGCACGGTTGTCTGCAGGATTTACTTCTTCATTGGCTTTTGGACTGAGTCTCAGGTCTTTGTTGGCTATTGACTGGTAGCCTTTCTTAGTTCCTTGCCATGTGGGCCTCTGCATATAGCAGCGGACAGCAGCATAGCAGCTTGCTTCTTCAGAGAGAGTAACCAAAAAGAGCCAGAGAGAGAGAGAGAGAGAGAGAGAGAGAGAGAGAGTATGAGCAAGGTGGAAATTACTGTTTTATAACTTAAAAGTGATAGCAACATCTTGTCATTTTTGCTATGTTCTTTTTGTTAGTTGCAAGTCAGTAAGTCAGTATGTTCAGCCCACACTGAGAAGGGTATTACAAGGGCAATAGTAGGAGGCAGGGATCACTGGGTACCATCTTAGAAGCTACAGACCACTGGCATAGTTATAAGCATAGGTTGCTTATAACAATGGAATCTAGTAGTAGCTAGCAGTTCTTAAACATTTGCTGTATGCCAATTATGTTACTCAGATTGCTTAATTTAATCTTTACAGCTGTTTTGGAAAGTAATTGTAATTAACTGTATTTCAGCTCATGTATATTTTTAATTTTTTTTAATTTTTAATTTTTTTGATAGACATTTAGGTTTCCAGTCTTTTGATCTTACAGTTTGTAGAGTCTAACATTACTTTTGTAAGCCTTATAAGGATGAAGAAGTTGAAGATCAGAGTTTTTACTCTCCTTAAGTTTAAATGCAGATAGAGAATAGGTGTTTTAAATAATTTAAATGGTTTTTATTTGTAAATGAGACTGAATGGTTTTTGGTAACTGGGGTTTCCATTTTTTTTTTTGTAATTTTTAATAAAGTTTTATTTTAAATTTAATAATTATGCAGGTGTGGGATGCAGTGTGATGTTTTGATGCATGTATGCAATGTATAATGATCAAATTAGGATGCTTAGCATACCTGTCATCTCAAGCATGTTTTTCATATATATATTTTATACTTTAAGCTCTGGGGTACATGTATGGAATGTGCAGCTTTTTACATAGGTATACACGTGCCATGGTGGTTTGCTGCATCCATCAACCCGTCCTCTACATTAGATATTTCTCCTAATGCTATGCCTCCCGCAGACCCCTACCCCGATACAGGCCCCAGTGTGTGATGTTCCCCTTCCTGTGTTCATGTGTTCTCATTGTTCAACTTAAGAGTGAGAACACGTGGTGTTTGGTTTTCTGTTCTTGTATTAGTTTGCTGAGAATGATGGTTTTCAGCTTCATCCGTGTCCCTGCAAAGGACCTGAACTCATCCTTTTTTATGGCTGCATAGTATTCCATGGTGTATATGTGCCACATTTTCTTTATCCAGTCTATCTTTGATGGGTATTTGGGTTGGTTCCAAGACTTTGCTATTGTGAATAGTGCTGCAATAAACATATGCATGCATGTGTCTTTATGGTAGAATGAGTTATAATCCTTTGTGTAGATACCCAGTAATGGGATTGCTGGGTCAAATGGTATTTCTGGTTCTAAATCCTTGAGGAATCACCACACTGTCTTCCTCAATGGTTGAACTAATTTACACTCCCACCAGCAGCGTAAAAGCGTTTGTATTTCTCCACATCCTCTCCAGCATCTGTTGTTTCCTGTTTAATGATCGCCATTCTAACTGGTGTGAGAGAGCATCGCATTGTAGTTTTGATTTGCATTTCTCTAATGACCAGTGATGATGAGCGTTTTTTCATATGTTTGTTGGCTGCATAAGTGTCTTCTTTTGAGAAGTGTCTGTTCATGTCCTTTGCCCACTTTTTGATGGGGTTGTTTTTTTCTTGTAAATTTGTTTAAGTTCTTTGTAGATTCTGGATATTAGCCCTTTGTCAGATGGATAGATTGCATAGATTTTTCTCCTATTCTGTGAGTTGCCTGTTCACTCTGATGATAATTTCTTTGGCTGTGCAGAGCCTTTTTAGTTTAATTAGATCCCATTTGTCTATTTTGGCTTTGTTGCCATTGCTTTTGGTGTTTTAGTCATGAAGCCTTTGCCCATGCCTATGTCCTGAATGGCATTGCCTAAGTTTTCTTCTATGGTTTTTATGGTTTAAGGTCTTATGTTTAAGTCTTTAATCCATCTTGAGTTTATTTTTGTATAAGGTGTAAGGAAGGGTCCAGTTTCAGTTTTCTGTATATGGCTAGCCAGTTTTCCCAACACCATTTATAAAATAGGGAATCCTTTCCCCATTGTTTGTTTTTGTCAGGTTTCTCAAAGATCAGATGGTTGTAGATGTGTGACATTATTTCTGAGGCCTCTGTTCTGTTCTATTGGTCTATGTATCTGTGTTGGTACCAGTACCATGCTGTTTTGGTTAGTGTAACCTTGTAGTGTAGTTTGAAGTCAGGTAGCATGATGCCTCCAGCTTTGTTCTTTTTGCTTAGGATTGTCTTGGCTGTGCAGGCTCCTTTTTGGTTCCATATGAAATTTAAACTAGTTTATTCTGTTAGGAAAGTCAGTGGTAGCTTGATGGGGATAGTATTGAATCTGTGAATTACTTTGGGCAGCACGGCCATTTTCTTGATATTGATTCTTCTTATCCATAAGCATGGAATGTTTTTCCATTTGTTTGTATACTCTCTTATTTCATTGAGCAGTGGTTTGTAGTTCTCCTTGAAGAGGTCCTTCACATCCCTTGTAAGTTGTATTCCTAGGTATTTAATTATCTTTGTAGCAGCTGTGAATGGGAGTTCACTTATGATTTGGCTCTCCGTTTGTCTCTTATTGGTGTATAGGAATGCTTGTGATTTTTGCACATCGATTTTGTATCCTGAGACTTTGTTGAAGTTGCTTATCAGCTTTAGGAGATTTTGGGCCAAGACAGTGGGGTTTTCTAAATATACAATCATGTCATCTACAAACAGAGACAATTAGACTTTCTCTCTTCTTATTTGAATATCCTTTATTTCTTTCTCTTGCCTGATTGCCCTGGCCAGAATTTCCAATACTATGTTGATAGGAGTGGTGAGAGAGGGCATCCTTGTCTTGTGCTGGTTTTCAAAGGGAATGTTTCCAGTTTTTGCCTGTTCAGTGTTATATTGGCTGTGAATTTGTCATAAGTAGCTCTTATTATTTTGAGATACATTCTATCAATACCTAGTTTATTGAGAGTTTTTAGCATGAAGGGGTGTTGAATTTTGTTGAAGGCCTTTTCTGCATCTATTGAGATAATCATGAGGTTTTTGCCATTGGTTCTCTGTATGTGATGGATTATGTTTATAGATTTGCATATGTTGAACCAGCCTTGCATCCCAGGGATGAAGCTGACTTGATCATGGTACATAAGCTTTTTGATATGCTGCTGTATATTCGGTTTGCCGGTGTTTGTTGAGGATTTTTGCATTGATGTTCATCAGGGATATTGGCCTGAAATTTCCTTTTTTTGTTGTGTCTCTGCCAGGTTTTGGTATCAGGATGATGCTGGCCTCATAAAATAAGTTAGGGAGGATTCCCCCTTTTTCTATTGTTTGGAATAGTTTCAGAAGGAATGGTATCAGCTCCTCTTTGAGCCTCTTGTAGAATTCGGCTGTGAATCTGTCTGGTCCTGGGCTTTTTTTGTTTGGTAGGCTATTAATTACTGCCTCAATTTGTGAACTTGTTATTGGTCTATTCAGGGATTCAGCTTCTTCCTGGTTTAGATTTGGGAGGGTGTATGTGTCTAGGAATTTATCCATTTCTTCTAGATTTTCTAGTTTATTTGCATAGAGGTGTTTGTAGTATTCTCTGATGGTAGTTTGTATTTCTGTGGGATCAGTGGTGATATCCTCTTTATCACTTTTTATTGTATCTGTTTGATTCATTTCTCTTTTCTTCCTTATTAGTCTGGCTAGTGGTCTATTTTGTGGATCTTTTCAAAAAACCAGCTTCTGGATTCATTGATTTTTTTTTTTTT
>NW_016107805.1:1368789-1373756 GCF_001604975.1 Cebus imitator | reverse complement strand
TTTTAGATCTTTCCTGTTTTCTCCTGTGGGCATTTAACGCTATTAATTTCCCTCTAGACACTGCTTTAAATGTGTCCCAGAGATTCTGGTACATTATGTATTTGTTCTCACTGGTTTCAAAGAACTTCTTCATTTCTGCCTTAATTTTGTTACTTACCCAGTAGTCATTCAGGAGCAGGTGGTTCAGTTTCCATGTAGTTGTGCAGTTTTGAGTGACTTTTTTAATCCTGAGTTCTAATTTGATTGCACTGTGGTCTGAGAGACTCTTTGTTATGATTTCCATTCTTTTGCATTTGCTAAGGAGTGTTTTACTTCCAATTATGTGGTCAGTTTTAGAATAGATGTGATGTGGTGCTGAGAAAAATGTATACTCTGTTGATTTGGGGTGGAGAGTTCTATAGCTATCTATTAGGTGTGCTTGGTCCAGAGCTGAGTTGAAGTCCTGAATATCCTTGTTAATTTTCTGTTCTTGTTGATTTGTCTAATATTGACAGTGGAATGTTAAAGTCTCCCACTATTATTGTGTGGGAGCCTAAGTCTCTTTGTAGGTCTCTAAGAACTTGCTTTATGAATCTGGGTGCTCTTGTATTGGGAGAATATATATTTAGGATAGTTAGCTCTCCTTGTTGTGTTGATCCCTTTACCATTATGTAATGCCTCTGTCTGTTTCGATCTTTGTTGGTTTAAAGTCTGTTTTATCAGAGAATAGGATTGCAACCCCTGCTCTTATTTGCTTTGTAAATATTCCTCCATCCCTTTATTTTGAGCCTATGTTTGTCTTTGCACATGAGATGGCTTGCCTGAATACAGCACACCGATAGGTCTTGACTCTTTATCCAACTTGCCAGTCTGTGTCTGTGTCTTTTAATTGGGGCATTTAGCCCCTTTATGTTTAATGTTAATGTGTAAATTTATCCTGTAATTATGATGCTAGCTAGTTATTTTGCCCCTTAATTGATGCCTTTTCTTCATAGTGTCCATGGCCTTTACAGTTTGGTATGTTTTTGGAGTGCCTGGTACTGGTTGTTCATTTCCATATTTAGTGCTTCTTTCAGCAGCTCTTGTAAGGCAGGCGTGTGGTGACAAAATCTCTCAGCATTTGCTTGTCTGTAAAGGATTTTATTTCTCCTTTGCTTATGAAGCTTAGTTTGGCTGGATATGAAATTCTAGGTTGAAAGTTCTTTGAAAATGTTGAATATTGGCGCCCACTCTCTTCTGGTTGTAGGGTTTCTGTAGAAAGATCCACTGTTAGTCTGATAGGCTCCCCTTTGTGGGTAACAAGACCTTTCTCTCTGGCTGCCCTTAACAGTTTTTCCTTCATTTCAACCTTGATGAAAATTTTTTTCTTTTTCTTTTCTTTCTTTTTTTTTTTTTTTTTTTTCTTTTTTTTTTTTTTCTTTTTTTTTTTTTTTTTTTTTGAGATGGAGCCTTGGTCTTGTCACCCAGGCTGAAGTGCAATGGCACGATTTTGGCTCATTGCAACCTCCTCCTCCCAGGTTCAAGTGATTCTCCTGCCTCAGCCTCCTGAGTAGCTAGAATTACAGACAGGCATCTGCCACCATGCCCAGCTAATTTTTGTATTTTTAGTAGAGACGGGGCTTAGCCATTTTGACCAGGCTAGTCTTGAATGCCTGACCTTGTGATCTGCCCACCTCTGCCTCTCAGAGTGCTGGGACTACAGGTGTGAACCACCGTGCCTAGCCTTTCATAATATTTTATTTGTAACATAAGCATTCTTCCCATGTGCACAACATTACTGGGTATTGTAAGAGATCATTAAAACACACAATCCTTATAGAGAAAACAGCCAGGTGTCGTGGCTCATGCCTGTAATCTCAGCACTTTGGAAAGCTGAGGTGGGTGGATTGCTTGAGCCTGGGAGTGTGAGACCAGCCTGGGCACCATGGCAAAACACTGTCTCTAGCAAAACAACAACAAAACCCCCAAAATTAGCTGGATGTGATGGCAGGCACCTGTAGTCCCACTTGCTCCGGAAGCTGAGGTGGGGAGATGGCTTGGGTGCTGAGGTTGCAGTGAGCTGAGATCGGTGCCAGGTGCACTCTAGCATGGGTGACAGAGCCAGACCCCGTCTCAGAAAGAAAAAAAGAAAGTAGTGGTTTCATTGGGAATACAAGCTTTAGACATTAAATGTTAGTAACACAGTGCAGAGGCCAAATGACACCTATTATATGTAACAGTTTTATAGAAATTTGGAGGAGAATGAGATTACTAGTATGGTGTGTCCCTGCAAACTTTGTTTTTTTGAGACAGGATCTCATTCTGTTGCCAAGGCTGAAGTGCAGTGGTGAGATCTTGCCTCACTGCAACCTCCGCCTCCTGACTTAAGCGATTCTCGTGCCTCCGCCTCCCAAGTAGTTAGATTACAGGCATGCACCACCACACCTGGCTAATTTTTGTGTTTTTTAGTAGAGACAGGGTTTCACTATATTGCCTAGGCTGATCTCGAACTCCTGAGCTCAAGTAACCTGCCTGCCTTGGCCTGCCAAAGTGCTGGGATCATAGATGTGAGCCACTGCCCTGACCAGTTCATGACACTTCATAGAGAAGATGGGATTTGACTTACCCTTTGAAGGACAGTATAGATTTATATAAGCAGAGAGAAACTGGAAGTACATTCTTATTGGAAGAGAGTAGGGATGAGTGTTTGGAGAATCACTGGAAGATAGCTTTGATTGAGCTGGATGGAGTATGTTGAATAATGAGTGACAAGTAGAAGATCAGGGTGGATCTGGATTAGTGGATCTTAACTAAAGGTTCACATCAATAACCTAAGACCCTTCTAAGTGCAAAAGGGGGGCACCTTTCCAAATCTGCTGACCCAATAATGGGAATGGGGGTGGAATGGGGCCCAGGTACAAGTATTTGATGGGAATGGGGGCAGAATGATAAAAGGATGAGTCAACTAAGATACTGTGATTTCTATTCTGAG
This sequence comes from Cebus imitator, assembly GCF_001604975.1. Classification (NCBI taxonomy): domain Eukaryota; kingdom Metazoa; phylum Chordata; class Mammalia; order Primates; family Cebidae; genus Cebus; species Cebus imitator. The sequence continues at coordinate 1,370,806 of NW_016107805.1, read as the reverse complement.
GTTCCAGGAGAGTGGTGAACTTCCAGTAATTGATTTAGGAGAGAATGTAATAACTTCAGTTTTGGAGAATTTTTTTGGGGAGTGCATGTTGTAGACATTTAATTTTCTTTAAAAAATTAAAAAAATATTTATAGAGGTGAGTTCCAACTATGTTGTCCAGGGTGGTCTTGAACTCCGGGTCTCAAGCAGTCTTCCTGCTTTGGCCTCCCAAAGTGTCGGGATTATATGCATGAGCTACTGTGCCCAGCTATATTATTTTTTAATGTCCTGCTTGTTTTGAAATAAGATCTATGGTGAAACAAATAATAGACTAAATGGAATAATTGATGTCCAGTTAGAAACAACCAGTTGGCAGTTGGAGATATGAGGGCACAGGAAAAATATCAAGATGAAGATTTGGGTGTCACTTGTGAAAAGTTGTTACTGAACAAACCCATGAGAGGACTTCTAAAGGAGGAGGCCTGTGGTGGGAGGAGGAAGATAATGGACGTTGTTAGAGGAATTGTAATAATGTAGGGTTATGATGCCAAGGGAACATAGAGTGAAATTGGTATTTAATCAGACAAATATGATTAAAACTGAGAAATCAGATATGTCATAGGCTAGTAACTTTTAATTTGTTTTTGTGTGTGTGTACAATTAAAGAGAGAGAAATTGGAAAAAAGAAGCTGTGTGAAAGGGGCTGTTAATTTTGAAACATTGAAACAAGGAAATGCCTCACAGACCAGCTCTGATTTAATATATATTTTTCATTGTGTACTTAGCTTTTCTCCATATTTGTCTGTTCATATTCTCTCTCTTTTTTTTTTTTTTTAATCCCTCATCTCTTTCTTTCTTCAGAGGTTTGTTTTTGGAGTGGGAGGCATGGTGGGGAGAGTTAAGGAATCAGTATTCATATTCTTTTGCAGCCAAAAGTGATTTCCAAATACAGTATTGGGTAATTCTGAGAGAGTCTTGGCAGGCAGATAGGAGAGAATGGAAGTTCTCTTAGGTGTAAGTGACCCACCTGTGTGTAAAATTAGTACACTTGTTTCAGTGGTTTTGAAAAGAAGTCATAGGAGGTTCCTCATAGTATGGGAGACATGCTTCTTTTGAAATATGCACAAATAATATATGTATTAAATGATTCTTTTCATGTTTTTATATTGCTGTGAGCTTTGGTATATTCATGTTCTAATGATACTTTATTTTTCTAGGGTGCAAAAAAGAGTGCTATTGGTCAGCGCATTGTGGCAACGCTACCATATATCAAGCAAGAAGTTCCCATCATTATTGTGTTCAGAGCATTAGGTTTTGTGTCTGACAGAGATATTTTAGAACACATTATTTATGATTTTGAAGATCCAGAGATGATGGAAATGGTAATGTGAAAGCAAAATGTATTCAGAGCTTTATAAGAAATTTAGAGTTACTGATCGTTGCTAACCTTAAAACATAGTAGAAAGCTGTTCTGAATAGTAATTTAGCTGTCACAAATCTCATGCCATTTACTGTGTAGTAGAAGCTTTCAGCCCTTCCTGGGCCTCACTTCTGTCAGTTTGGTGTAAAATAGACATGAAAACCAGAGGCAGCTGGAGTTAATGACAGCAGCAAGAAGAAGCAGTGGTAAGGAAGCTTGCAGAAACACACCAGCTTGGTGCAATTTAGTAAAAAGGGAAAATGAGTAGTTGATGTCTGTTGTTTAACTTTTTATTTTGAAATAATTCAGATTTATAGAAAAGTTACAAAACAGCCAGGTGTGGTGATTCACGCCTATAATCCCAGCACTTTGGGAGGCCAAGGCGGGAGGATCACTTGAGTCCAGGAGTTTGAGACCAGCCTGGGCAACATAGGGATACCCGTCCTCTACAAAAAATACAAAAGCCAGGCATGGTGGCATGTGCCTGTAGTCCCAGCTACTGAGGAGGCTGAGGTGAGAGGATCACTTGAGTCCAGGAGGTGGAGGCTGCAGGGAGCGCTAATCATGCCTTCCCATTCTAGCCTGGAGTGACAGAGTGAGACCTTATCTCAAAAAAAA
>NW_016107805.1:1356702-1368249 GCF_001604975.1 Cebus imitator | reverse complement strand
CACCTCTGCTTCTTAAAGTGTTGGGATTACAGGCGTGAGCCACTGTGACTGGCCAAGTTTAATACCTTATATAGTTCACAGTCCAATTCATAATCATGCATTGCATTTTGTTTGTGTGTCTTTTAAAGTCTTTAAAAATCTTTCCTTGGCCTTTTTTTTTTGGAGACAAGGTCTTAACTTTGTCATCCAGGCTGGAGTGCAGTGGTGTAATCTCAGCCCATTGCAACCTCCACTTCCTGGATTCAAGGGTTCTTCTGCCTCAGCCTTCCCAATAGCTGGGATTATAGGCGCACACCACCACACCTGGCTAGTTTTTGTATTTTTAGCAGAGACAGGGTTTCACCATGTTGGCCAAGCTGGTCTTGAACTCCTGATCTCAAGTGATCTGCTGCCCCAGCCTCCCAAACTGCTGGGATTACAGGCGTGAACCACCATGCCCGGCCTCCTTGGCCTTTCTTTGTCTTTCATAACATATAAAGGCAGGCCGTTTGTTTGGTAGAATTGTCCTCAGTTGAGTTTTTCACATAATTTCCCCATGATTAGTTTCAGTTTATTCATTTTTTAACAGAAAAAATGCCTAAGAAATATGTGCTTCCCAGAGCATCTCAAGAGCCATGCAATGTCATTTTGCCCCATTAGTGGTACAGTTAACTTTGATTGCTTCACGGTCGTGTCTGTTAGGTGCCTCCACTGTAAGGTTACTCCTTTTGTGAGAACCTTTTATGGGAAGGGTTTTTGGGGTTAAATATTCTAATTCCTTATCAGTTTTTTCCCTTGATGTTCCTTGTCTGAACAGTAAATGATATTCTTAAAGTTGTCTTAAATTGTCCAGAGTGTTTAAGACTACAGAGAAATAAGGTAAACTTCAGGCGAAATCTTTGTCACAAAGTTAGAATGGGGAGTACATTTTAGTTATTTGAATATTCGTTGGTGTGGTTACATGAGAAAAATGGGTTCTGGTTAGATTTTACTTTCAGATTTTGCTAGTAGTTATATGCCTCATTATTATTATTATTATTTGAGGCAGGGTCTCGCTCTGTCACCCAGGCTGAAGTGCAGTGATGAAATCATGGCTCACTGCAGCCTCGACTTCCGGGGCACCAGTAATCTTCCCACCTCAGCCTCCTGAGTAGCTGGGACCACAGGTATGCACCACCATGCCTGGCTAACTTTTTGTATTTTTGGTAGAGAAGGGGTTTTGCCATGTTGCCCAGGCTGACTTTAAACTCCTGAGCTTAAACGGTTCACACTCCTCAGCCTCACAAAATGCTGGGATTACAGGCATGAGCCACAGTGCCCAGCCCCAACCTGAAGTTTACATAGTAAAGTGAAAAATATGATATGCATTATGTATGTTATCTCTTTGAGTATTACTGTTTGTTTTTTCAGCACTTAGGAAGCTTAGGCCAATTTTTTTTTTTTTTTTTTTCAAGCATTCACTTCATAAAACTGCTTTTTTTCTTCCAGAAGTACATTATTATTGTTATTCCTTTTTTTCTAATCTATATTTTAACATAATAGTTTTTTTTTTTAACAACAATGGCAATTTCCTTTAAAAAAGTATCCCTTTGATTTACAGTACTATCTGTGGCCTTGCTTTGACTGGTTACAGGGCTTTTTTCTGATCTTTGATTCCTTGATTGGAATTTTGATGTTTAAACTTGTGGAATGGTCCTTGCATTTGTAGCACATATACTAATATTGGAACAATATAGAGGTTAACACACCTCTGTATAAGGATGATATACAAATTTGAGAAGTGTTTCATATTTTTGTTTGACCCTTGGGTCCTCTACCTGTCTTTAAAAAAATTTATGGATCAGTGATAAAAAGACAGGAAATCAAGGGCAAGAAAGGCATTTCAGTGCCTGGGATAAGATCAAAGGGTACTTACAGAGGTCAGAGTTATTTCTCGTGTTCATTATTGTGTATAGTTGGGAATTTAGAATATTAGAATTGGTGTGCAACTTAGAAATTATTTTATGTAACCCTTTTGTAGATACGAAATCCATTACATGCCTTCTCAGAGGCCACAGATAGTGGCAGGAATGGAATGCAGGTCTCTTTCACAGTATGCTTTTAAAATAACCTTTGGGTTGGGGACGGTGGCTTACACCTGTAATCCCAGCACTTTGGGAGGCTGAGACAGGCGGATCACAAGGTCAGGAGTTCAAGACCATCCTGGCCAACATGGTGAAATCCCATCTCTACTAAAAATACAAAAATTAGCTGGGCATTATGGTGTACGCCTATAGTCTCAGGTACTCAGGAGACTGAGGCAGGAGAATCGCTTGAACCCGGGAGGCTGAGGCTGCAGTGAGCCGAGATTGCATCACTGTATTCCAGCCTGGGAGATAGAGCGAGACTCTATCTCAAAAAAACAGAACAAAACTAAACTAAACAAAAAAAACCTTTGGGCTGGCATGGTGGCTTACATCTGTAATTTCAGCACTTCGGGAAGCCGAGTGCTGAAAGGATTGTTTGAGTGCCGAGGTGGATTGTTTGAGGCCAGGAGTTTGAGACCAGCTTGGGCAACCAGTTTGGGCAACTTGGAGAAACCCGTCTGTACAAAAAATGAAAAATTAGCTGGGTGTGGAGATGCATGCCTATAATCCCAGCTACTCAGGAGGCTGAGGCACGAGAATCACTGGAACCCAGGAGGCGTAGGTTGTAGTAAGCCGAGATTGTGCCACTGTACTCCAGCCTGGGCCACAAAGCAAGACTCTGTCTCTTAAAAAAAAGAAGAAGAAATAGTTGGGTGTGTTGGATGTGGTGGTGTTGCCTGTACTCCTAGCTACTTGGGAGAGTGAGGTGGATCTCTTGAGCCTGGGAGGTTGAGGCTGCATTGAACCAGAATCTCACCACGGCATTCCAGCTAGGGCAACAGGGTGAGAGCCTGTCTCAAAAAATGAAATAAAATAAAAATAGTCTCCTTTGCAAAATATTGGGTTTAATTTAAATCTTTTTTTATATCCAGGGTGCACACTGATTACAAATTTATTTTTCTTTTGTAGATTGAGGTTCTTACTTTCTTTTCCAGGATGGTTTTGAACTCCTGGGCTCAAGCCATCCTCCTGTTTTGGCCTTCCAAAGTGTTAGGATTATAGGAGTGAGCCACCCCACCCAGGCTAAACATTTTTTAATACCCAAACTGAAAACAGTCTGGCACATTTATCCATTTGTAGTTCAGTGAATTTTAATTTGACTATGAAACTTCTGTAAATTGATTTTAGATTTCTGGAACTTTATTTTGCCATTGGTAAAATGTAAAAAAAAAACATTCTCTTTTTTTTTTTTTTTGAGACAAGGTCTCTGTCACCCAGTGTGGAGTGCAGTGGCACCATCTCAGCTGACTGCAACCTCTACCTCCCAGGTTCAAGTGATTTTCTCACTTCAGCCTCCCAAGTAGCTGGGACTACAGGCGTGTGCCACTGCAGCTGGCTGATTTTTGTAGTTTTAGTAGAGGCAACGTTTCGCCATGTTGCCCAGACAAGTCTTAAACTCCTGGACTTAAGCAATCTGCTCACCTTAGCCTCTTAAAGTGCTGGGATTACAGGCATGAGATGAGCCACTGCTCCGAGCCACACAATACTCTTTTTATAATGGAATTATTTGTATTTTCTAGAAAGTATAGTTACCTGTGCTGATGAGTGGATTTCGTCAGAGATCTCTAGATCTCTGAGGTATCTCCTAAGATTTTGTGATTTCTTGATTTTCTAAAAATGCTTGCATATTTTATTAGGTTTGTAGGGATGCTTGGTGTGTTATAAACTAAGCGTCAGTTTACTCATTTTAAGTTAACAACATGAATTGGAAAATAACTTTTATTTAAATTGTCTGATAGGTTAAACCTTCTCTTGATGAAGCTTTTGTCATCCAAGAACAGAATGTTGCACTGAATTTCATTGGTTCAAGAGGGGCAAAGCCTGGTGTTACTAAAGAGAAAAGAATTAAATATGCAAAGGAAGTTTTACAAAAAGAAATGCTCCCTCATGTTGGTGTCAGTGATTTTTGTGAGACCAAAAAAGCCTATTTCTTGGGGTATGTTAAATTTCATTGTTTTAAGTTCTTTATCAAGATATAGTTGAGATAAAGGTTTTTCTTAAAGTTAAAAATGATGTTTTTGACATATAAGTCAAGAAAAAAAGCCTGAAACTGTTTTCTTTCTTTTTTTTAAGATACATGGTTCATAGGTTACTTCTAGCAGCTTTGGGTAGAAGAGAACTAGACGACAGAGATCACTATGGAAACAAGAGATTGGATCTTGCGGGGCCGCTGCTTGCATTCTTATTTAGAGGGTAAGGAATTACATAATGAAGTTGTTAAAGCAGGGAGATTTATTTCACTTGACATTGGTCATCGCAAATGGCCAGGCTAAACTGTATTGGCACCCACGTTGGGTGCTTATAAAGTTAGCTACATTCTTTTTGCTACTTGTTCAGATTTAGTTTTGGTTCATGTCTAGGAAAGCCAAGTTTATGAGGAAAATATATTATGTGTTTATATTTTCTTTATTCCTCTGGTAGCTTTGTAAGATGTTTGAGAAAGCTGAATTATTGCCTTGGTTTTCCTAAGGGTATTGGATTTTGTCCTGCTTTTGTATTTTTGTACACATATATACAAAAGCTGGAGAGAAATATTTAAAAATACTATCAGTGATAGTCTCGCAGTGTTGGTATTATGTGCGATTTTTAATTTTATTCTTGATGTTTTCATATTTCCCATGTTTCCTATAATTGGAAAAAAGATATTTTCAAAAATGAAATATGTAGACAATATAAAAAGGATAACATTAGCAGTGTTTTGCATGTGTTGTGTTATTTAGTATGTTATAGATTAGTGTTTTTCAGCCTTTTTTTGATACTGCCCCACTAAGGAGCCTCTTTTGACTTTTTTTTTTTTTTTTTTAAAGGTGGAATTTTGTTCTTGTTGCCCAGGCTAGAGTGCAGTGGCATGATCTTGGCTCACTGCAACCTCCCTTTCCCGAGATCAAGTGATTCTCCTGCCTCAGCCTCCCAAGTAGCTAGGACTGTAGGCGTGTGCCACCACGTCTGGCTAATTTTTGTATTTTTGGTAGAGATGGGGTTTCTCTGTGTTGGCCAGCCTGGTCTCAAACTCCTGACCTCAGGTGATCTGTCTGTCTCGGCCTCCCAAAGTGCTGGGATTGCCACTGTGCCCCTCCTCTTTTGACATTTTTGTGTAATTGCTCCCCTGCCATATATATTAATATACTATACGTATGTCTGTGCACTAGACATAAAAGAGCAATAACAACTTTCACTCTGCCCAAACCATTTTTGCTTGCCTTCCCCACACTTTTTTTGCAGTATTGGTCCTGTTGACAATATTTGTTATAGACCTTTACATGTTTAAAATAATACCATTTTATTCTGCAGTATGTTTAAGAATTTACTTAAAGAAGTGCGGATCTATGCACAAAAATTTATCGATCGAGGAAAGGATTTTAACTTGGAGTTGGCAATTAAAACACGGATCATATCTGATGGCCTAAAATACTCTTTAGCTACTGGAAACTGGGGTGATCAAAAGAAAGCTCATCAAGCCAGAGCTGGAGTATCTCAGGTAAGCGTATCAACTACGACTACAGGTTCAATAGGAAACACGTTTATAGGAATAGGAGATTGTTTTGTTTGTTGAATGTAGATTATTTTCCTTTTTTCTTTCTTTCTTTTTTTTTTTGAGACAGAGTTTCTCTCTTGTTGCCCAGGCTGGGGTACAATGGCGCAATCTTGGCTCACTGCAACCTCCACCTCCTGGGTTCAAGCAATTCTCCTGCCTCAGCCTCCTGAGTAGCTGGGATTACAGGCACCTGCCACCATGCCCAGCTAATTTTTGTATTTTTAGGAGAGACAGGGTCTCACCATGTTAGGCATGCTGCTCTCGCCTGACCTTAAGTGATCTGCCTGCCTCAGCCTCCGAAAGTGCTGAGATGACAGGCATGAGCCACTGCGCCTGGTCTATGTTGCTTTCCTTTCTTGGTCAAATATGAAACTACTGGGGACTTTTGAATTATGAACATGAAGTTCTCTTAAATTACCTGTTAGCATTACTAAGATAGATTTTTGGCTTGCAGTTTAGAAATTCAATTAACAAATTAAAGTAGCTGTTTAGCAGGTGAGACAGTTGAAGTTAGTGAAATTTCTATGTCTTAGAAGCTCCATATTAGAAGTTAATCCAGAGAATAAATGGGCATTGCTTCCTTTGTTGGAAAGTGCAGACACTGGTTTCTATGTATTGGTCTTTTACACATATAGGGACTGCTATTCTCAGATGAGGTAATGGAGAAAAGCTTTTTAAAGAGTGTCTCACTATGCATTTTAATGTTATATATTTGCTTTTCATAGATGATTGAATACCTGTAATGTACTTCATGCCATTTTTTAGGGGGATCTCCCCCTCCTTTCCTTGTTTAAACTACCCTATACCAGTATTACCCAATTGATTTGGCATTCAGACACCAATATCAAGCTCCTTGTTCCTAGAAATCTAGATACTCTTAAGAAATTTTGAGGGGCTGCTGATAGCAAAGTTAAAATTTAAATTCCTTTTAATTCAGTAAGGATTTATTGGGTATATTTGATATTTGTGATACTGAGTTGACAAACATGAATGATGCTATCTCAGCCTTCAAGGAGCTCATCAGCATCTAGCAGAGGAAACAGGTTCATTCATGTGTAGCTCATTATGCCCTGTGCTGTGTTATGATAAATGCCACACTGCAAATTCAGTTCAAGAAATTGTTATTGGGACTTATGATGTGCCAGCTACTCTGCCACATGCTGGAGATGCAGTGATCCCCAATATTCAGCAGTTGACAGTCTATGTTTGTAGATAGATGTAAACAGATAATTACAACATGGCATGGTAACTATTATAATAAGAGATGTGCACTACTGCTCTGTGGGAATGCTGGAGAAAGGTACTTAGCACAGCCCGAGAAGGTGAAAAGAAGTTCTTGTTTAGGAGATAAGCAATGTGTAATAGTATGAATTTTTCTCTTACATATTCTGGAATCACAGTTTTGTTTTTCTCTGCTATTTATTTAAAGGATATTTTAGAAGCTAGTTTTCATTTTCCAAGTATTTGCCATTTTTGTTCAAACTTTTGCCTGAGTGTAATAGTATGAATCACAGAAATGTCCAAACTTTAAAGATTTGTCATTTTTTTTCTAGGTGTTAAACCGCCTGACTTTTGCGTCTACTCTTTCTCACCTGCGTCGTTTAAATTCTCCTATTGGTAGAGATGGCAAGCTGGCAAAACCAAGACAGTTGCATAATACGTTGTGGGGAATGGTGTGTCCTGCTGAGACCCCAGAGGTAATACATTAGAATTTGTATTCAAGACAAAAAGTCAGTGAGTAATTATGTAGGGCATAATTACTTTTAGAAGTAGACTTTTAAAAATTATACAGAGCAGTTTAGAAATAAGATATCATTTATAATTTTATTCTTAGAAGGTAAGAATAAATCATGAAATCACATTGAAGGAAAAATGTTTATGGAAAAGAAGTTTGATAGACTTGTAACATCAGAATGACTAATACTTGGTTTATTTTTTAGGGCCATGCTGTAGGACTTGTGAAGAATTTAGCCTTAATGGCATATATTTCAGTTGGATCTCAACCATCTCCAATTCTGGAATTTTTAGAAGAATGGAGTATGGAAAATTTGGAAGAAATTTCTCCTGCAGCTATTGCTGAGTGTGTAAAGATGGAATTAGCTTTTTAAACTATAGTTAATCTTTAGTTGTAGCTTAGTATAGAATTGTTAAGTGTAAAATGCTTTTGCTTTTTCATTGTAGTGCAACCAAAATTTTTGTTAATGGCTGCTGGGTTGGAATACATAAAGATCCCGAACAACTCATGAATACCCTAAGGAAATTGCGACGTCAGATGGACATCATTGTGTCTGAGGTAAGAATCTTTAATTAGTTAAGAGGATGTGGTCTGTAAGATTTTTCAACCAGGCATACGACTAGTGAAAGTTATCTTTTTAATTTTTTTAGTGAATGTTATCTTTGCATTGACATCCTTTCTTTGAACTTTATTCCTTTGAACTCTAAAGTGTAAATTTAATTATAAGCTATTGCTAGGCTGGGTGCAGGGGGTTCATGCCTGTAATCCTAGCACTTTGGGAGGCGAAGGTGGGTGGATCACCTGAGGTCAGGAGTTCAAGACCAGCCTGGCCAATATGGTGAAGCCCCATCTCTACTAAAAATAACAAAAATTAGCTGGATGTGGTGGCATGCGCCTATAATCCCAACTACTCAGGAGGCTGAGACAGGAGAATTGCTTGAAACCGAGAGGCAGAGGTTGTAATGAGGCGAGATTGAGCCACTGCACTCCAGCCTGGGTGACAGAGTGGGATGCTGTTTCAAAAAAAAAAAAAAAAAAAAATTTTTTTTTTTTTTAAAAAAAAAAAAAAAAAAAAAAGTTATTGCTTACTTTAATTTTCTTTTTTATTTTTTTGTCTTTATCAGCAGCATGAAAAATTTTTTTTCATTTTTTTTTTTTACTTTTTGGCTTGTTTTAATCTTTAGATACATGCTTCTAAAAATTTTGACACATTTTAAATTATTAAGCTATATTTTAGAACTCATATTAAAGTAAAATTTCTTTGGGGGATCTTTTTATAAAGCCGAGAATACTTTTAAAAAGGGAATAACCATCTGGGATTTATCCTTTGAATCCAGAGATTCGTTCATAAAACATGATATACTGCTAGTAGATTCTTTTATATTTAGGTGGATATTGAAGTGCTTTGGGATTAGGACGGGTTTTAAAAAAATTATTACAATAAGGCCAGGCCTAGTGGCTTGTGCCTGTAATCCTAGCACTTTGGGAGGCCAACGTGGGCAGATTACTTGAGGTCAGGAGTTCGAGACCAGCCTGGTCAACGTGACAAAACCCTGCCTCTACTAAAAATAAAAAAAATTAGCTGGGTGTGGTGGCATGTGCTTGTAGTCCCAGCTACTTGGGAAGCTGAGGTATGAGAATAACTTGAACCCAGGAGGCAGAGGTTGCAGTGGGCAGAGATCGCAAGACTCTGTCTCAAAAAAAAAAAAAAAAAAAAAGCAAAAGGCCAGGTGCAGTGGTTCATGCCTGTAATCCCTGCACTTTGGGTGGCTGAGGCAGGCAGATCACCTGAGGTCGGGAGTTCGAGAACAGCCTGACCAACATGGAGAAACCCTGTCTCTACTAAAAATACAAAATTAGCCGGGCATAGTGGCGCATGCCTGTAACCTCAAACCTGATTGAGGGATTAAAGTATGTACCAATGGCCAGGCATGGTGGCTCACGTCTGTAATCCATCACTTTGGGAAGCCAAGGTGGGCAGATCACGAGGTCAGGAGTTCAAGACCAGCCTGGCTAACATAGTGAAACCCCATCTCCCTGCACTTTGGGTGGCCAAGGCGGGCAGATCACCTGAGGTTGGGAGTTCAAGACCAGCCTGACCAAAATGGAGAAACCCTGTCTCGACTAAAAATACAAAAAAATTAGCTGGGCATAGTAACGCGTGCCTGTAATCCCAGCTACTCAGGAGGCTGAGGCAGGAGAATTGCTTGAACCCCAGAGATAGAGGTTACAGTGAGCCGAGATCTTGCTATTGCGCTCCAGCCTAGGCAACAAGAGTGAAATTTCGTCTCAAAAGCAAAACAAAACAATACGGTGTGAACTTTATTACCCTCCCAAGTAAGGGTTTTAGTATACTGTTTGAGGAATGTAGCTCAGGCTTTTGACTTTCCCAAATCTACACCTTGGATGAAAGTGGTTTTGGACAGAAACTGAACACGCTTAGCTAGTAGCTGGCCTTTATATCTAACAAAGCAGAGAAGAGTGGTTGTTCTAGGCCTTTGCCAGCAGCAGGTCCTGAGTTTCTTTTTTTTGGAGAGGGGGACAGAGTCTGGCTCTTTCCCAGCCTGGAGTGCAGTGTTGTGATTTTAGCTCACAGCAACCTCTGCCTTCCAGGTTTAAGAAATTCTCATGCCTCAGCGTCCTGAGTAGCTGGGATTATAGACGTGTACCACCATGCCCAGCTAATTTTTGTATTTCTATTTTTATTTTTTTGAGATGGAGTCTCTCTCTCTTGCCCAGCCTGGAGTGCAGTGACATGATCTTGACTTACTGCAACCTCTGCCTCTCGGGTTCAAATGATTCTCTTGCCTCAGCTTCCTGAGTAGCTGGGATTACAGGTGCCTGCCACCATGCCTGGCTAATTTTTGTAATTTTAGTAGAGATGGGGTTTTGCCTTGTTGGCCAGCCTGGTGTTGAACTCCTGACCTCAGGTGATCTGCCCACCTCAGCCTTCCAAAGTGCTGGGATTATAAGTGTGAGCCACCACACCCTGCCGATTTTCATATTTTTGGTAGAGATGGGGTTTTGCCTTAGTTGGCCAGGCTGGTCTTGAACTCCTGGGCTCAAGCCATCTGCCTGCCTTGGCCTCCCAAAGTGCTGGGATAACAGATGTGAGCCACTGAGCCCAGCCTGGCCCTGGTTTTGACCTAGGCTTATTTACAGCTTGAAGGCAGGAAAAGTGTGATTCACTTGAAGGCAGGCAAGGCTAAGAGAAAGCTTAAAAAACAAAATTTTCTCTGTCTCTCTCTATCTTTCCTTCTCTTTCACTCTCTCTATTTTGTTTGATTGTTTTTGAGACAGAGTCTTGCTCTGTCACCAGGCTGGAGTGCAGTGGCACAATCTCGGCTCACTGCAACCTCTGCCTCCCAGGTTCAAGTGATTCTCCTATCTCAGCTTCCCAAGTAGCTGGGACTACAGGCATGTGCCACCAATGCCCAGCTAATTTTTATATTTTTAGTAGAGATGGGATTTCACCATGTTGGCCAGGATGGTCTCGATCTGTTGACCTTGTGATCCGCCCGCCTTGGCCTCCCAAAGTGCTAGGATTAGGCGTGAGCTACCGTGCCGGGCCAAAATCTTTATTTTTTAATAGAGGCGGGCCCTGACCTTGTTGCCCGGCTGGTTTTGAACTCCTGGGCTCAAGGAGTTCTTCCTGCCTTGGCTTCCCAGTGTTGGGAGCTATGCACCAGGATGGCTGTATTTTTTGTTTGTTTGTTTTGAGAGGATCTGTCTCTGGTGCCTAGGCCAGAATGCAGTGGCACAATGATCGCTTACTGCAGCCTCTACCTCCTGGGCCTCAGCGATCCTCATGCCTCAGGCTCCCAAGTTACACAGGTGTGTGGCACCACACCCAGGTTTTGTTACAGTGTGTATTTATATGTAGCTCTGCTGTTATAGTGAGAAGCAGCCATAGGTAGTACATAACTGAAAAAACTGTGTTTACAAAAAACAGCTGGTGAGTGAGAGTGATAGCCTTTGCTGACCTCTCTAGTTTAGATCTCTGTGAGTATAAATAGTGTATTTTACTGAAATACCTCTGAAAATGCTTATACCGTACAGTAACTTATTTGCCTGCCTCATTGACTACACTATTGGCCTCTTAGAGGCAGGGAACATGTCTTAATATGACTTTGTATTTTCAGCCCTGAGCATGTCTTTTTTTTTTTTTTTTT
>NW_016107805.1:1352907-1355166 GCF_001604975.1 Cebus imitator | reverse complement strand
GATTCTCCTGCCTCAGTCTCTTTAGTAGCTGGGATTACAGGCACACACCACTGCACCCAGCTAATTTTTGTGTTTTTAGTAGAGACGGGGTTTCAGCATGTTGCCCAGGCTGATCTTGAACTCCTGACCTGAGGTGATCCACCTGCCTGACCCTTCCAAAGTGTTGATGTGAGCCACCGTGCCTGGCCTCCTCAAATTACTTTCTAAGGATAGGCAGTTGGCTAGGAACTTGGAACATTTTCTCTTTCTTGGCTTTTGACTCATTTTGGAGAAAAGCTTGATGTTTTGTTGTTTGAGACAGGGTTGCCCAGGCTGGAGTGCAGTGGCAGGATTATAGCTCATTGCAGCCTTGACTTCCTGGATTCAGTGATTCTCCCATTTCAGCCTTCCAGGTAGCTGGGACTATAGGGCACGCCACCATGCCCACATGACTTTTTTTTCTTTTGTGTTTTTTATAGAAAAGGGGTTTCTCCTTGTTGCCCAGGCTGGTTTTGAACTTTTGGGCTCAAGCCATCCGCCTGCCTCATCCTCGCAAAGTGCTGCGATTACAGGCGTGAGCTACCACGTCTGGCTGGTGTTTCTGATCAAGGTTTTATGGTGTACCATGGTTTTTATACTGAGTAATCCAAATCTTTTTTTTTTTTCTTAAATAAACCCAATCTTTTCTTTAATAAGAGGATCCAGATGTCATTTCACTTTTTAAAAGTACTTCTGTGAGAAAATACCAATCTATTTTTCAGTTTCCCAACTCACTGATAATTCATTTCTTCATTGTGTTTCAAGATTATATATTATTAATAGATCAAAATAGTTCCTTAGAAATTCTTGTTTCCTTTTTGAGCTATTTTATTAAATATGGGTACTTCAAATTATACAGTGCTTTTATTTATTTATTCTTTTGAGATGGAGTCTAGCTCTGTTACCCAGACTGGAGTGCAGTAACACTATCTCGGCTTACTGCAATCTCCGCCTCCCTTGTCCAAGCGATTCTCCTGCCTCAGCTTCCCGAGTAGCTGGGACTATAGGCGTGTGCCACCACACCCAGCCAATCTTTGTATTTTTAGTAGAGATAGTGTTTTGCCATGTTGGCCAGGCTGATCTCAGACTCCATGCAGTGCTTTTAATAATTCTTTCGTTTTTAAAAAATTTATTTGTTTGAGACGGGGTCTCACTCTGTTGCCCAGACTGGAGTGCAGTGTTGTGATCTTGGCTCACTGTAACCCCAGCTTCCAGGGTAATTGGGACTACTACAGTCAGCTACCCTGGAAGAAAATATAAAACAATTTTTGTACTTTTTTGGGGTAGAGATAGGGTTTTACTATGTTACCCTAGTAACATGGTAGTCTTGAATTCCTGGACTCAAGCGATTTGCCTACCTCGGCCTCCCAAGGTGCTGCAATTACAGTTGTGAGCCACTGTGCCCAGCCTCTTTTAATAATTCTTTTGTTCTTTATTGTAAATTTTTTTACAATATTTTTGTATTGTAAAAACCCAACTTATTTTTGATATTTTCTAGGAATATATTTTTTAGACCAGTGCTGTCTAATAGAAATATTTTTATTTTAAAATTTACAGCCATCATATTAAAAAGGAAATAAATAAAAATAATTTTAATAGCTTTTTTTTGTCTCTTTTGTGAGACAGAGTCTCTTTCTGTTGCCCAGGCTGGAGTGCAGTGGCGTGATCTCAGCTCACTGCAACCTCCACCTCCCAGGTTCATTGATTCTTCTATCTCAGCCTCCCAAGGAGCTGGGATTATAGGTGTGTACCACCACACCCAGCTAATTTTTGTATTTTAAGTAGAGACGGGGTTTCCCCATGTTGGCCAGGCTAGTCTTGAACTTCTGTCCTCAGATGATCTGCCCACCTTGGTTTCCCAAAGTGCTGGGATTATAGGTGTGAGCCACTGTGCCCGGCCTTTAATAGCATATTTTATTTGACTTCATACATCCCAAAGTATTACATCAACATTCTATTAATATAAAAATTATTAATGAACTATTTTACATTCTTTTTCTTCCGTTTTGGTACTGTTGTTCAAAGCCGTTATGTAGTTTATACTTACAGCACATCTCAGTTCAGAATGGCCACATTTCAAGTGGTCAGTAGTCACATGTGGCTACATGAGCCACCACACCTAGCCAATCAAAAGACTTTTAAGCTTAAACAAAATCCTGTAATTATCTTACTTCATAATAAAACTTAAAAAAACAGCTACATTCAGGATTATATAAAGGAAACAGCTGAGTAATATTAAAA
>NW_016107805.1:1349137-1352897 GCF_001604975.1 Cebus imitator | reverse complement strand
AAAAAAAAAAAAAAAAAGAAAAACAAATGTGACTCCTAAGGGTACAGAGCTTTTTGAGGGCAATGAAAGTATTCTAAAATTAGTGGTCATGGTTGTACAACCTTGTGAACATATTAAAAACCATTAATTGTATACTTTTAAAAAAATGGTTAATTGCTGTTTGCAGTGGCTCGTGCCTATAATTCCAGCACTTTGGGAGGCTGGGGCGGGGGGATCACCTGAGATCAGGAGTTCAAGACTAGCATGGCCAACATGGTGAAACCATATATCCACTGTGTTAGATAGCTAGGCTATAGGCCATTTGTTTGATGGTGGGTATGAGAAGTCAGGCTAATGACTGGGAAAGTATGGTCAAGGCAAAGTGATATAGGGGCTGGTGTTTGAAAGGTTACAGGGCGAGATATATGTAATCAGCAAAGAGCCAAAATAAATTGTCATATACTCGTGTTTGTGGCATTGAAAAAATATTTCCTACGTTAACTTGGATGACATTATCATTAGATATTATTGCCAAGGTTAGATTTTTCATTCATAAAATTTTAAATTATACTTACATTTTTAATATGTTAAACAATAGTAAACTAAGATTTGCACATTTGACTTGATAAATTCGTTGCTCCAGAAACTTAGTAGGATTTGTATTGTATTTTTAACTAAGTCTAACAACAAAGAGAAAATAAAAATTCATGAGACTTTTTTTTTTATATATATAGGTTTCTATGATCAGAGATATTCGAGAGAGGGAGATTCGGATCTATACAGATGCAGGCCGTATTTGTAGACCACTTCTGATTGTGGAAAAGCAAAAGTTACTTTTGAAGAAGAGGCATATTGATCAATTGAAAGAGAGAGAATATAACAACTACAGGTAAAAACATGCAGTGGGAAAATGTGTGTATTCAAAAATTGAGATAGAATTTACTTAACATGAATTAACCGTTTTATTTTTATTTTTAATATTTAATTTTAATTTTTTTTTTTTTGACACAGCCTCAACTCTGTTGCCCACGCTGGAGTGCAGTGATCTGATCTTGGCTCACTGTAACCTTTGCCTCCTGGGTTCAAGCAATTCTCTGGTCCCAACCCCCCTAGTAGCTGGGATTACAGGTGTGCACCACCAAACCCGGCTAATTTTTGTATTTTGGGTAGAGACAGCGTTTCGCCACGTTGGCCAGGCTGGTCTTGAACTCCTGGTCTCAGGTGTTCTCTTGCCTCAGCCTCCCAAAGTGCTGGGATTATAGGCATGAGCCACCATGTCCGGCAAGTTAACCATTTTAAAAAAGTATACAATTAGTGGTTTTTAGTATGTTTACAAGGTTGTCCAACCATCACCACTATCTGATTTTAGAATACTTTTATTGCCCCCAGAAATCTCTGTACTCGTAGGAGTCACATTTGTTTTTCTTAACTTTTATTATGAAGCAAGAAAATTAAGAGAATTCTGTTGAATCTTAAAAGTCTTTTGATTGACCAGGTGTGGTGGTTCATGCCTATGATCTCAGCACTTTGGGAGGTCAAGGTGGGAGGATTGCTTGAGGCCAGAAGTTCAAGACCAGTCTGGGCAATGTAGTGAGACTCCCATATCTACAAAAAATAAAAAAAGTTAGTCAGATGTGGTGGAACGCACCTGTGGTCTGGCTACTCAGGAGGCTGAGGCAGGAGGATTACTGGAGCCCAGGAGTAGTGAGCTTTGATTGTACCAGCCTGGGCAACAGAGCAAGACTCTGTCTCAAAAAGAAAGTGTTTGTGATATGTTAAAATCTATTAGTAGTAATAATGAGAAATAACCTATATAACCTAAATATAATATATTGCGTGTAATATGACATAATACGAATAATGTAAGAAATTTAGTAAAAAGATGAAGCTGTGTTAAATATTTTTTTTTTTGCAATATGAGTGTATAGTTATGCTAATGTAAAAATAATTCAAACTATATATAATAAATCGAAAAAATTGCCCTACAATTTATACTCTCTTCTTCACGAGTAAATACTGGTAACAGTTAGGTGTATATTCTACCAGTCCTTATTCTCCAGCAGCTTATCTTTTTCACTGTTAATCATGTAACTGTGCTGGTCAGTAAATATAAATATGGGAATACTTTTAAGTAGGAGGGATAGTTAAAATATTTTAGGAAATGGAAAATTGAGTGAATTCTTTTTTAGTTGGCAGGATCTTGTGGCCAGTGGGGTAGTGGAATATATTGATACTCTGGAAGAAGAAACAGTGATGCTTGCAATGACTCCAGATGATTTACAGGAGAAAGAAGTAGCTTATTGTTCCACATACACACACTGTGAGATTCATCCATCAATGATCCTTGGTGTCTGTGCGTCTATTATTCCCTTTCCTGATCATAACCAGGTTGGTATCACTTTTTGTCTACCTGTATGAGGAATTGGGAGAAGTAATAAAAATTGGAAGTAACTATATAATCTTATCTGGAGGGGAAAAGCCGTTTAATGAAAAGCTATGAACTCCTACAGAATCAGCATTTGATATACTTGCTGTTGTTTCAGTTGATTATTCCAAATGGTTATTACTTACTGTTTTTGAAAAAAGGAATTTTACCAATCATATTTCTTTTGATTTATTGTCAGAGTCTTTTCCGTTAGTGATAGTAACTTTTTGTTGATTCTGCTTTTCATTTTTATGTTTAGTCCCCCAGAAACACATACCAGTCTGCTATGGGTAAGCAGGCTATGGGAGTTTACATCACCAACTTCCATGTTCGCATGGACACATTGGCCCATGTTCTCTATTATCCTCAAAAGCCACTTGTGACTACACGGTCCATGGAATATCTACGATTTAGAGAGCTACCAGCAGGTATGGTCAGTTTTGCTGTAATTTATTTAAGATCCTGCCATGTTTAAGGCACTTTTCTGGGTGCTTGGGAGGATTTAAAAAAATATGACATACTGCCTGTTCTCATGGAATTTATAATATAGTGGGAAACATGAACATATAAAAAGGTAGGTATGTGGAAAGTGTTATGGTGGAGGTAGAGTTCTTTGGAAGCACAGATTGATGGAAGTGATTAATTCCTGTTGGAAGTCTAGATCCAATTTCATGGAGAAGGTGGCATTTTAGATTGGAGCAAAATTGGTGAAGGGGTATTTGCATTTGAGAGGTGGGTTAAGCATGGGCCTAGATGGATAAAGACACGAGAAATGGGTACAGTTAGTCATGTCAGCTTAGTGTGGGTAGAGTGTAAATATATGGGAGTGAAAGCTTGGTCCCAGTATGGAGAGAGCCTGAAAAGGTTGAATTTCATTTCGAAAATGGAGACACATCCAATCTTTTGGATCAGGGAAGTAATACAATTAGAAATTAGTTTTAGGAGAACCATCCTGACAGCGGCATAAAGGGCACTGTATTAGCAGGGAGATAATTTAGGGGGTTTTTGCAGTAGTCTGAATGTGAAATGGCAGGGTACTAAAGAAATGAAAAAGAATGGTGGGTAAGATGCCTTTTGAAATACACTTGATAGGACTTGGTGACTTGTTGAATGTAAAACAGGAAGAGAGGAATTGAAAATATTGCTGATGAGGCTGGGTGTAGTGGCTCACGCCTGTAATCCCAGCACTTTGGGAGGCTGAGGCAGGCGGATCATAAGGTCAGGAGTTCCAAGACCAGCCTGGCCAACATAGTGAATCCCTGTCTCTACTAAAAATACAAAAAAAATTAGCTGGACGTGGTGGTGGTGCCTGTAGTCCCAGCTCCTTGGGAGGCTAAGGCAGGAGAATCGCTTGAA
>NW_016107805.1:1339919-1349027 GCF_001604975.1 Cebus imitator | reverse complement strand
ATATATATATATATATATATATATATATATATGAGTTGGTGTTTGTGGCTTGGGTGGTTGAAGAGAGCTGCTATTAATAGGTTTGGAAATAAGATTGGGAACATGTTAGAAGGGGAAAGAGGTTTTAGAGGTAAGACAATAATTCTGTTTTGGATATGTTGATTCTGAGTTAGTGTCTTAGTGTCAGAACACTAAGTCAGAACTTCCAACAGTGAGTTGCAAACATGATTTGAAAGAAAGTCTAAAGATGTAAAACTTTAAATATATTAATTATAATTATAGATTACTATGAAGTTGCCTAAGGAGAATTTAGAATGAGAAAAAGGTCAGAGGCAGACAATTTTAGACACCAGGAAGAGGAATCAGGAAAGAATATTTGAGAAGTAGCTGATAAGGAGGGGAATCCCGGGTTTGTAGGTGATTATCAGGAGATTACTGGACAGTAGGTACAATGATGAAGAGAAATATGAAGGATATGAGTGTTGACTATTAAGGGAGATAGTAGAGTTCTTTGGTACTGTTGTTATTTTTTGTATTAAGACTTTTGGCTTTGAATGTGGGTAACGTTTGTTATTTGTTAATAGACTTTGTCTTTATTGTACTGTAATGGAGCTCTAACATTTTGATAGGAAATTCTTACAGGTTAAAATTATTTTCAGAATCCTCCACAAGGGGTTCCTCTTGTCTAGAAAAGCAAAATCTGTTAGATTTTCCTCACAGTATGCACATATCTTTGGGCTGTGGTTGCAGTGCCATGTTTTCTCCAACATTTAGATAATACAGTTTCTTTATGGCTAGAGAAGAAAATAAATATACTGAAAGCAAATGTTTCTGTGGTACTGGTATGATGCAAAGAGGCATGGCTGGCAGGGACTGCAGTTCTGTTATTCCTGACTTCATCGTGGCATCTTTATTTAAAAATTTTTAAAATTATTTTTTGTAGAGATACGATCTACTTTGTTGCCCAGGTTGGTCTCGAACTTCTGGGCTCAAGTGATTTTTTCCACCTCAGCCTCCCAAAATGCTGGGATTACAGATGTAAGCCACTACGGCCAGCCCATCATACCATCTTTAAAAAAAATTTATTTTTAACATTTTACCACATTTGCTCTATTTTCTCCCTTTTTATTTCTCTTCCTGAGCCACATGAGAGTAAGTTGCAGGCATAAAGCTGTATCACTCTATAATTCTTCAGTATGTGTTTCCTGTGAACAAGGACCTTCTCTGCAGAGCAGCCATCAAAGTCAGGATAACATTGATACCCATGTAGTCAGCAGTCCCAATTCAAATTTTGCCAGTTGTCCTGATGATATTTTTATTTTTTTGAGAAATCAACTTTTATTGTATTCAAACCTGATGGTATCTTTTTTTTTTTTTTTGAGACAGAGTCTTGCTCTGTTGCCCAGGCTGGAGTACAGTGGTGTAATCTTGGTTTATTGCAACCTTGGCCTCCCAGGTTCAGGTGATTCTCCTGCCTCAGCCCCCTGAGTAGCTGGGATTACAGTTGCATGCCACCATTTCTGGCTAATTTTTGTATTTTTAGTAGAGATGAGATTTCACCATGTTGGTCAGTCTGGTCTCGAACTCCTGACCTTGTGATCCACCCACCTTGGCCTCGCAAAGTGCGGGGATTACAGGTGTGAGCCACTGCGCCTGGCCTAAAGATATCTTTAATGGGTCTAGGAGCTAATCCAGAATTGTGCATTGCATTTAATTGCATGTTTCTTTAGTTTCCTTAATCTAGAACAGTTTCTCAGTCTTTTCTTGTCTTTCATGACCTTGACATTTGTGATGAGTTCAGGAAACTTATTTTTGCATTGTATTTCAATTTAGGTTTGACTGTTGTTTCCTCATGAAGATATGTAGGTTCTGAATATCAAGTTATTTTATGGGTTCACCAAACAAAGTATTTTGGCCCAGCAACTAAGAATTTCATTGTGGTGGGGAAGATATGATACTTTCTTGTTGGCATAAGGAGAGGGGAATAGGATAGTACCAGTTTCAAACCTAAAATCAGAAATCAGGAGACAAAGAGCTAGGACTTGAGCCTATTGCTGATTAGTTTTGGGATCATGGGTAGGTTATTAATTCACTGCTGTGATTCATGAGAATAATAATGCTTATCTAGTTTATGGCACAGAGTTGCTGTGAGGATCATGAAACTTGGTTTGGGGAGGCAGTTTCTAAACAGGAAGTGACATATATGTGTATGCACTCACTATAAGAATAGATACATTGGGAGTGACTGGTCTTAGGATTTGCTTGTATGAGACATTTAGCTATCAGAATAGTTGCCTCACAAATTGCTATTCCAGGAGGAGTAGACTTTGACAGTTACCATGATAACAGACACCCAAGCATTTCTGGCAAATATGATTTAATTAAAGTTGATTTAAAGAAAGGACAGTTTTTTGTTTTCCAGGTGATGTTTTAATGTATGCTCTTAAATTCACTGCAGGCATCAACTCAATTGTGGCCATTGCATCATACACTGGATATAATCAGGAAGACTCTGTTATCATGAATCGTTCAGCTGTAGACCGCGGCTTCTTCAGGTTAGTATTTTGTAAATTTGTCAAAACACAGATACAGTGGAAACACTAGTTTTTTATTCAGAAAAAGTTTTTTTTTTTTTTTTTTTTTTGTTTTTTTTTTTTTGAGACGGAGTTTCACTCTTATTACCCAGGCTGGAGTGCAATGGCGCGATCTCGGCTCACCGCAACCTCCGCCTTCCGGGTTCAGGCAATTCTCCTGCCTCAACCTCCTGAGTAGCTGGGATTACAGGCACGCGCCACCATGCCCAGCTAATGTTTTTTTTTTATTTTTAGTAGAGACGGGGTTTCACCATGTTGACCAGGATGGTCTCGATCTCTTGACCTCGTGATCCACCCACCTCAGCCTCCCAAAGTGCTGGGATTACAGGCTTGAGCCACCGCGCCCGGCCAGAAAAAGTTTTAAAAATACAGTTTAACTACACCCTACTCCAGAAAGCAGAAGGCCTGGTTGATGGTCACAAACAACTGAAGATACTACTTCCTTGTATCTCTCACAGAATTTTCAAATGCTAATATTTTGAGCCTTACTTTTGGTAAGGAAATATACATTTGCATTTAGATAATATAGAAATGTCCAAAGAAGAAATAAAAATAACTTAGAATACATAGATAACTACTGTTAAAATTATGGTATGTTTTCATTCTTTTTTTCCATTATGCTTCAGCTTGATTGTCTTATTGACAAACGGATCTCAAATTCATGGCATATAAAGATTGTTTTAAAAACTGAGACTTTAGAGGAGGGGATGGATTTTCCTTTTTCTGTGTAATTTCAAAGGATAACACTAGAAGTCAGAGGATAGCTATTATGGCTTAATGTAAAAACTTTTTTTTTTTTTTTTTGAGACGGAGTCTCACTCTGTTGCCAAGGCTGGAAAGCAGTGGTGCAATCTCGGCTCACTGCAATCTCCGCCTCTCAGGTTTCAAGAGATTCTCCTGACTCAGCTTCCCAAGTACCTGGGATTATAGGCATGTACCACCACACCCAGCTTTTTTTTTTTTTTGGTATTTTTAGTAGAGATAGGTTTTCACCATGTTGGCCATGCTGATCTCGAACTCCTGACTTCAGATGATCCACCCATATTGGCCTCCCAAAGTGCCAGGATTACAGGTGTGAATCACCGTGCTTGGCCTGTGTAAAAACTTCTCACTAGAAGTGTTTGAGTAGAACCTCAGTGACCATTTTTCAGGGTTATGTAATAGATTCTTATGTTGTATAGGAGGTTGGGCTCATTGACCCTGGGTCTTTTCCATTTTGACATAAAATTCTAAGTAGTTAAGGTTATGGGTTAGATGCTACATGTATAGCTCATGTGATAGTATTTAGAGTTTAACCCTTAATGCAGTTACTCTTGTCCCAGATTCATAGTTTAAATTGTCTCCCAAATTTTAATTAAATGAGAAATCGTTGGTATAGTCTCAGCCCTTTTGTTAAAAGAAAGTAGACTTTACCTTTAGAACCATGTGTTTTTAGGTCTGTATTCTATCGCTCATACAAAGAACAGGAGTCTAAAAAAGGATTTGATCAAGAAGAAGTTTTTGAGAAGCCTACACGTGAAACGTGCCAGGGTAAGTGACACTAACATTTAAATTATGAAATCCAAAGTTAACTTACTGTGGTTTTCCTAAGTGATTTTGATGCATTGTGTCATTCTGTGCCCTGCCCCCATTCCCCCACCAATTTTTTTGTGCAATGGAAGTATGTTTTCATGTTATTCTTGAAGTTCACATCTAAGAAAATATGTGTGTTTGATAAAAGTCTTTGCACCTAGGAGTGAGCTTGCTATAAACCTTCCTTCCTGGTAGGCCCTGCATTGAGGAGGAAGTTTAGGAAATCAGAGAAGTCATGTAATTTCTGGGGACATACTTCATACCATCCCCCCTCCTTTCCAAATTATGGTGTGATCATAATATTTGTTCAGCTACATTATTTGTAAACATTTAAAAAATAACTAGTGAGAAGGGGTGATACCTAGCATTTGTTGTTTCTTCTAGAAAGCTCAAACTTTCAGACACTTAAAAACTGCTTATGCAGTGCGATGGATGGGTTGTTCCAGGGAAATGCAATACCACCGGTAGCTTTGACACTGAATAGCATTGCATGAAGTAAAATGTATTTTGTTTATGATTGTTGGCATCTTCCTATTATTCCCCTTCCATTGGGTGGTTCTATGTAGTAGTGAATTGATGTCCAGTGCAGTTAAGACTGAGTTAAGATGAAATCCACAATTTCTGTGGGAGGATGTGTGCAGAGGGCATCCATATTCTCTTTCTAATTTTAATTTTTTTCTCCTGTATCCACTGTTGGCAGAGATATTCTTTCTCTTGTAATATAGAAATGAGAAGGTGGCAAAAAACATATGCAAAGTCACTTGATAAATGTCTGTCATGGAAGAATCTGCTTTCCCAGTGCTTATTCCAGTGTTCTTTTTCTTCATAGCCTTTTTTTTTTTCTGTGTTGACTGTGGTATTATGGAGTCAGAATAGTTTGTAATATTTGGAATAAGGGTATGATTCCATGAATCTAGACCATGTCAAGAGATTCCTGTAAACTTCTCTCTGACTTGGAACTGATTCATGTATATGTTTTTTAATCTTTGTTGGGGATTATGTGACATTCCATGTCTGTTTCCTCACAGGCATGAGGCATGCCATTTATGACAAGCTGGATGATGATGGTTTGATAGCTCCAGGGGTTCGTGTATCAGGAGATGATGTTATTATAGGCAAAACAGTCACCTTGCCTGAAAATGAAGACGAACTGGAGAGCACTAATAGACGCTATACCAAGAGAGACTGTAGCACTTTTCTCAGAACTAGTGAGACGGGCATTGTGGATCAGGTTATGGTAACTCTCAACCAGGAAGGATATAAATTTTGTAAAATAAGGGTGAGTACAACTTTGTTTATGTAGCTAGTTTTAGAAAGTAAACCACATCCACTTAACTAACTTATTTTTATATGAATGTAGGTACGCTCTGTTAGAATTCCACAGATTGGAGACAAATTTGCTAGTCGACATGGTCAAAAGGGTACTTGTGGTATTCAGTATAGACAAGAGGTAGGTATCTTCGATCTCCCTCACACCCAAACCACAGTTTTGTTAAACATTTTTTTAAAATCAAAATTTGCTTTAACTTAAGAACCTGAAGATGATAAAGGTTGAACTTTTGGATTTTATTTTAAGTATATGAACTTACCGTGTTGAAACAGAATTTGGGATATACAGTAGTTCAGTTGGAAGGGGGTGTCAGTTCTAGTTTCATATATGTATCTTTAAGTCTCTTTTAAAACTTTTCTTTATAGGATATGCCTTTCACCTGTGAAGGTATCACCCCTGATATCATCATAAATCCCCATGCCATCCCCTCTCGTATGACTATTGGTCACTTAATTGAATGCCTTCAAGGGAAGGTAAGAGATGTTCTTCAAAAATAAAGATTCTAAGCTGATGTTTCTTCTAAAACTATTGTAGGTGATTTCTCTCAAATTTGAGCCAGGGTACTTTGTAAAAAGCTAGTGTGAGACTTATTTTTCTGTTTTCAAATTGGTTATGATTCTGCCATTTTTTTTGGCAATTTGCAAAGTTACGGACAAGTCAGAATTTTTGTGAGATATACACCATCCAACTAGTACTTACATATGTGGTTATCCTTATGACTGGTTCTTTTCTATAGATGAAGAGTTAATTTGTTGATGGTTAGTTCAGTATGAAACTTTATAGTTCCATTATCAACTCTGTATGCAGTGGAGGTTTTCTGTTATTAAAGATTCTTTTAAGGTAAAGTGATAATGGCCTAGCATATGGATGGCTTAGTTTTAGGGCATTAAAATGTCATCTTCCTTGAGCCATCTGAAGTACTGGATTAATTTCTATTTGAAGACTTATAATTGAGTTTTGAGATTTTCTTTTTCAGGCAGGTTCATTTGTTGTAAATATTTTGTGTAAGATAATAAAATGAACCTTAATATATCACAGCTTTCCATAGCATGAATTTTGAGTTCAAAATGTTTGAATTTAAAAATACTTAAAATAATAAATACTTTCAAATTTCAAAAGTACTTTAAAGGCCGGGCGCAGTGGCTCATGCCTGTAATCCCAGCATTTTGGGAGGCCAAGGTGGGCGGATCACGAGATCAAGAAATTGAGACCATCTGGGCCAACATGGTGAACCCCGCCTCTACTAAAAATACAAAAATTAGCTGGGCGTGGTGGCATGTGCCTGTAGTCCCAGCTACTCAGGAGGCTGAGGCAGGAGAATTGCTTGAACCCAGGAGGCGGAGGTTGCACTGAGCCGAGATCGCACCACTGTACTCCAGCCTGGCGATGGAGTGAGACTCTGTCTCAAAAGAATAGTATTTAAAAAACATGTGAATGCATTTTTATTGATATATGACTTTTGGGGGAGACAGACTGAAGCAACATTTTAAAGAGTACTTTTATTTTTTTTTATAAAAAAGGTATCAGCTAACAAGGGTGAAATTGGTGATGCTACTCCATTTAATGATGCTGTTAACGTGCAGAAGATTTCTAATCTTTTATCCGATTATGGCTATCATCTCAGAGGAAATGAGGTATATTTGCTCTTTTAGTAGTAATTTGTCACTTGTGTTTTTTGTATGTGTGTAGTTTTATTCGAAACGACATAACCTTTTGTTGAAGTATAATATGTGCACATATAGAAGTGTACAGCTTGATGAATTTTTACAAAGTAAACACAGATGCATGATTAGAACAAAGATCTAAAAATAAAATTACCAGAACCTTTTTCAGTCACCACCTTCCCATTCCCACCCCAAGCTAACTACTCTCAATTGCTAACATTATAGATTCTGTCTGTTTCAACTTTTATATAAATGAAGCTACACAATATATATATGCACATATCTTCTTTGATGGTGTTTAATTTTTAGGTCTGTACATCAAAATCTGTGTTTGTTGCAGGTCCTGTACAATGGGTTCACCGGTCGAAAAATCACATCACAAATATTTATTGGTCCCACTTATTACCAGCGTTTGAAGCACATGGTGGATGATAAGATTCACTCTCGTGCTAGGGGACCTATTCAGATCCTCAATAGACAGCCCATGGAGGGTAGATCTCGGTAAGAGCTGTATCATCATCATTATTAACCTTTTATTATGAACAGTGTCAGCACACCAAAATGGAGATAGTAGGATAATGAATGCCCATGTGCCTGTCACGCCATTTCAGTAGTTATCAACTGTGGCCAGTCTTGTTGCATTCATCTCTGTCCCTCTAACCTTTGATTTTATCATCATGTTTTAAAGGTAAGAGTCTCATTGTCACCTGGGCTGGAGTGCAGTGGTATGACCATCGCTCCCTGCAGCCCTGAACTGGGCACAAGCAATCCTCCCACCTTAGCCTCCTAAGTAACTAGTACTACAGGCATGTGCCCCTACACCTTTTTAAAAAAAAAATTTTTTTTTGTAGAGGCCAAACACAGTGGTTCATGTCTGTAATCCTAGCACTTTGGGAGCCTGAGGCAGGTGGATCACCTGAGGTCAGGAGTCTGAGACTAGCCTGGCCAACATGGCGAAACACTGTCTCTACTAAAAGTACAAAAAATTAGCCAGGCGTAGTGGCACATGCCTGTAATCCCAACTACTCAGGAGGCTGAGGCACGAGAATTGCTTCAACCTGGGAGGCGGAGGTTGCAGTGAGCCGAGATTGCACCACTGCAGTCCGTCCTGGGCCATAGAACGATTTTTTTGTCTCAAAACAAAAATTTTTTGTAGAGACAGGGGGTCTCACTGTGTTGCCCAAGCTGGACTTGAACTCTTGGCCACACTCCTCCATCCTCAGCCTTTCAAAGTATTGGAATTACAGGCGTGAACCGCTGTGCCTAGCCCTCTTGATTATTTTTAAGCAAAGCCCAGACATCATATAATTTCTCCTATGAATGTTTCAGTGTATATCTTAAAAGAATGGTTCTCAAATCTCTTGATCCCAGGATCCCAAAATGCTTTTGTTTTATGTGAGTTGTATTTATTGATAATTATCATATTAGAAGTTAAAGCTGAGATTTTAAATTCATTATTTTACGAACACCAACAAGCTTATTACATGCTAACGTAAGTAAAATGTTTCTTCTGGGCGTGGTGCCTCACAACTGTAATCTCAGCTACTCAGGAGGCTGAGGTGGGAGAACTGCTTGAACCCTGGCGACAGAGGTTGTTATGAGCCGTTATCATGCCACTGCACTCCAGCCTGGGTGACAGAGTGAGACTCCATCTCAATTCAAAACCGTGTTTAATGAAAAATGTCTATTTTTCCAGATAAATTTAGTGACAGTAACAACATTGGTTTACATTTTTGTGAATCTCTCTAATGACATGGCTTGCTAGAAGACAGCTGGATTCTTCCATCTTCTTCTGCATTCATTCCATTGTAGTATTTTTTTTTTTTTAATATTTAAATATATGAGGAAACTCAGATTTCATGCAGATAAGTGGTTGGAAAGAGAGGACTATTTTGATTTTCCAGGTAATTGTGGATTTTTCTTTTCTGTTTTCTTTTTTTTTTTTTTT
>NW_016107805.1:1332968-1339244 GCF_001604975.1 Cebus imitator | reverse complement strand
GCATATTTTGTAGCATCCTAATTGGTCATTTGGAAAGTATTGGTTTGCTGAGTTATGTAGATTTTCAAATGTTGACACATTTCATTGTAATTAAAATTGCATTTGTTAAAATCACTACTGATGTCATTAGAAAAACGTTTAAATATATCAGGAAGCTATCAAGCCCATAGGGGTGCATAGAAGTTTTCTAAAGCTCTGATTTTTGCTTGAAGCTCAAAATTTTCATCATTTTCAACAAATACTCAGAATTATTTTCCTTGGAGTAAAAGACTTACTTTGTTTGCTTTCATTTCTTCTTGTTCATTTCTTTGTCAAATATTTACAGCAATATCAACTTAATTCTAAGTCTGAATTAACATCATGGGCGTTAAGATAGTTGGTGTCAGCTGGCTATTCAAGTAAAAAAGATATTCCATGATAAAAGAGACTAGTTCAGAATCATGCAAGTGCTTTTGTTCAAGACAGTCATCTTCACTATACAGAACTCATGAAATGTTCCATTTTATTTTATTTTTTATACAGAGACCAGGTCTTACTATGATGCTCAGGCTGGTCTTGAACTCCTGGGTTCAGTCCATCCTCTCACCTTGGCCTCCCAAAGTGCTGGGATTATAGGTGTGAGCCATCATGCCTGATTGAGGACTTTAATTTTTCTTTTTTTTATATGGAACGCTTCACGAGTTTGCGTGTCATCCTTGCACAGGGACCATGCTAATCTTCTCTGTATCGTTCCAATTTTTAGTATATGTGCTGCTGAAGCGAGCACGAGGACTTTCATTTTTCAAAAGTCACAGGATATGAAAGAGATGTATACTTAAGGGTCAAGGTTAATACTGTACAATTATTTATTTTCACTGCTTCATTAAGGACATTTTTAAGTAAAACTGGCTTTTCTCCCCTTGACTTGAATGGAGAATATGACTGCTGTAACATTTGGTTCTACTGCCTTGATTTCTGCCAAGGTGCCAGCAGTTTTATTTACGTTTCCACCATCAGTGCAAATGTAAATACAGTGAAAGAAGCAAATACATGTTGTATTACTATTAAAAATAGCCTTGACCCTCTGGAGGTCCATAGATCACACTCTCCGAACCTCTGCCCTAAAAGATTAGGACATTAAACCTAACCACAGTACCTCCTTACCTCCTTAATATTAAATGTCCAGGTTTACATTTCCCTGATTATCACATAAGTTTTTTAAAGGTTTGTGGTTTTAATCAGTATACAAATAAGGTCCATGCTTTGTGATTGATTGATACATCTCTTAAGTCCATTATTGAATTCACTGGTTGCCCTCCGACCTTTTTTTCCCTTGTAATTTATTTGTTGGAGACACTGGACTGTGTCTGGGGCTTCAGACTGAATTGTGCTGATTGTATCCCAAGTGCTCTGCATTGCTGTTTTTTTTTTTTTTTTTTTTAAATAGTTAGATCTTGAAGCTTGAGTTTTTTTTTTTTTTTTTTGTAAATAGTTAGATCTTGAAGCTTGAGATTTA
Source organism: Cebus imitator (assembly GCF_001604975.1). Classification (NCBI taxonomy): domain Eukaryota; kingdom Metazoa; phylum Chordata; class Mammalia; order Primates; family Cebidae; genus Cebus; species Cebus imitator. The sequence goes on along the minus strand of NW_016107805.1, from coordinate 1,337,749 downwards.
GGGTTTGAGTTTTTTAGCAGTAATACTTCATAGGTGGTATTCTACATTTCCAGTACCTCCTTGCCTTTCTTTTTATGATTTTATCAGCTATTAATGATCACTGCTTGAAGACCTTAATTAAATAGGGATTACAAACTGATGCGATTCTATTTTTTCTCATTCCTTTTTCAGTTTTTAGCCAGACTACTTCTAAAACTTTGTTTCCTCAACTGTTTGGTTACCTAGTGACATAGTTCCTATAGTAAGGGCAGGAATAAATGCTTGATTCTCTTTACCGGTTTTCAGAATAATGAGTTCATTGTTTAATGATCCAAATCATTGGTCCACAGTTGACCCATGATTTGTTTTGGTGGAATATCATTATAAACCCATTGGTATTACTTTATATATTTAGGATATTAAGTATGTTAAGAAAGCCATCACCATCTATTTGCCTGGCAAATAATGAATTTCACTTCTTGCGTTGGGGAAACCTGTTATTTACCTGTTCTTTCCGTTACTTCTGCCAACATGTATTTATGATTTCAAGGGTTTGAGTTAGAAAGTTAAATGATAGCATGATGAGCCTCCACTCTGTGCTTTAGGCTTCATTGTATCTTATAAGGAAAATTAAGAATCTATTGTGTCTACTGCATTTGGGGAAACTTCTTTATTTTTATTTTTTTAAAAAATAGAGATGGGGTCTCACCATGTTGCCCAGGCTGATCTTGAACTCCTGGGCTCAAGAGATCCACCCAGCTCCGCTTTCCAAAGTGCTGGGATTACAGGCGTGAGCCACTTTGTTTAGCCCATTTGGGGACTTCTAATACACATCAAATAGTTGGTAGATTTCTCCTCTACCAGGGTTTAGGGTATAAAAATTAGAGCCTAGTTCTCCTTCTTTGCAAATATTATTCTTTACCTTTGCCATTATTCAAGGCAGTGTTTATAATAAAAAATAAGTATAAAGTGATATTTTTTTTCTCTTAACAGTGATGGTGGTCTGCGTTTTGGAGAAATGGAACGAGATTGCCAGATTGCCCATGGAGCAGCCCAGTTTTTAAGGGAAAGATTGTTTGAGGCATCGGATCCATATCAGGTTCATGTTTGCAACCTTTGTGGAATAATGGCGATTGCCAACACCAGGACCCATACATACGAATGCAGGGGCTGCCGCAATAAAACCCAGGTGGGCACAGACTTTACTGGCAGTTGATAATTGTTTAGAGGAAACTGTGTTGGTCTGATTATCCAGGCAGATTTAGTGTGGTAGAACAGATCAGCATTTTCACAATTTTGATAGCATGCCTCTCTAAGATTTCTAGTTCTAAATAAGAAAAAAATAATTTGATGTTTCTAAAAACCAGTTTAGGTTTTAGTGTGGTAATTTCTTTAAGCTATTCATCTTTTGGAAATAATAAGACTTTGTACAAGGGATTTTAAACAATGAGTTTTTAAAAACCTTTTAGTTGAGGTGGGTGAATATAAATTATGTCTGGCAGGAAGGGTAAAATACCAAAGCATACTAGGAGAAAGAACCATGGTAAGCCGAGGTAGCAAAATGCGTGTTCTCAGCTCCACTCATTTACTCACTATCTGCAGTACCAGATCTTTGCCTTTCTGGGGTAGAGAAGTGGGGTGACTTCAATACAGTTCTGCTGATTACTATTTTGTTTTTTCTTTTCAGATTTCTTTGGTGCGAATGCCTTATGCATGCAAACTATTGTTTCAGGAACTTATGTCTATGAGTATTGCACCACGAATGATGAGTGTGTAGCTATTTTACAAGACTCAACAAGGTACTTAAAATATCTTGGTGTCTTGTTTCTATTGTGTGGCTTTTAAAAAACGACAAATATGTACTGTGTTGTGATAAAAAGTATTTTATTTGTTTAATGATACGCATGCTTTTCTTTTGTAAATATATAATAAATTTTTGTAGATAGTCTTGATGTGTGATCTTTATTTTGTATCTCTCTATGTAAAACCAGTGAATATATAACTAAAGTGTTAGTGGATTGGAGTAAAAGAAACTTATTAGGCAAGAACAGGTATTGTAATTACCCATGACTACTTTTAACCATGCAGACTAATATATTCTGGAGGTTTATGGCTCGGCACCTTCACCTGTTTAAAAAAAGAAAAAGATAAAAATTAGTTACATCTAGGTATGTGGCTGACTTTCGAATTGTCAGGTAGTTAAGTGTTTCCAAATAAATGAAGTTGTTAAAATGTGGGGAAAAGAAGATATGAGTAATTGTATAAATGACATGCCAGAGTGCTCTGTGGAACTTGAGTTACATGATTTTAGCTATGAAAGGCAATTTTGCCGTACTGGTTGATGCATCAAAGGTACATCTTATTACAGAACTGGAAGAGCACATTTCACAAATGACCAAGTTGAGATTCAGAGAGGTTAAAGACTTCCCTTTGTGGTCCAGATCTCCTTCAAAATGTAAAGTGGAGGAATAATTAGTAGCAGAGCTAAGACTCAAACGCATGGCTTGACCCTTAGCTACTGCTCTGTTTCATTGCCTGGCATTATACATTATGGCTGAAGAGAATCTGACCAAATACTTCTTTACTTAATATTTCTTTTCATATCACAGCTGAGTGATCTGCACAGTGGAATGGTTTGACACATGCTGACAGTCAATTTTGTTCTGTCTAAGGGAAAGCCAATTCAGACATCAGTTTCATAGAACTATATAAATGTAAAGTAGCATTGCTATGACACTTAGGAAGGTTTCTTCAGAGGAAGCTTTTTGGAAGTGAAGGAAGGGGAGGCAGAACAGAATTGGGTATTTGCCAATATACTCTCCTTTCTTTTAAAAACTAAAAGTGAAGGACAAGAATTGCCCACAATCATTTTCTTGTAAATGGGAATTTAATATAATAGTCACAACACAAAGGGAAAATGCCAAGTAGATAGGTAGAAAGTTATGGGAAACATAAGCCATTCCCAGCAAGTTTGAGTTTTGACTCTTACATGTTAGATAAGGTAAAAGCATGTAAGTCATAATAATGACATTCAGTCACCCATCCAGATAATCTTTTGGAGTCTCATGCTCTGCATTTTAATAGCATACTTAATGCCCTTATGGGTTCCTGACTACAGAATTTCATTAATAACTATGATAGTTTCATACTTGGTTCTGTTCCTTGCTAAGCAAATGTACTAGTCATTTTTAAATGGCTGTGAGATTTATTGCATACCTTTTTTCACTGGTATTTCATGTAAGGCATCAACTACTGTAATTTTTGCTGATGCTGAAGCCTGTCCTTGGGAATTGGATGCATGGCACTCATATTCTCCAGCGTCTTCCTTACTTAGAGGAGATACCTGTGAAAGAAAAAGGATCTAGTATTCCTCTGTGGTTGTCTTCTCTTTTTTCAGTGGTTCCAATTAGGTCATTATTTTATAAATTTCCTAAGATGACCAGGCGATTCATAGCAAAGGGACTGCCCGAAGTAGTGCAGGTCCTGTGCTAGGAGACTTCGATAGCTACCATATTTGGTATGCTGAGAGGATTCATCTGAGGAAACGTCAGGGACAACTTCTGATTGCATAGGTTAAAAACTGGATAGGTGCACGCGGTTTGAAAGCAGCCTTGATAGGGTATATGATCAAAGTATTCTCCATGAGCATCAAGGGTCAAGTAAGTAAGGAATTAATCGATAATCAGTTAAACAATGCTTGGGCCATGTAGCTGTGTGTGAGGATTTTGCTTTGTGCTCTTAGGAAAAAATAATTAGCTCTCATTAATTCATTGGTTGTTTTCAAAACATGCAATAAAGCACTTTTCCTTTAGTTTCTCTGAAGAGGAGCAGTGCTCTGTGGAACTGTAATTTTAGCTGTGAAAAGCAATTTTGCCATATTGGTTGATGCATGCTAGGGCTATGCCAAAGAGATGTGGAAGAGCAGGCACCTTCAGGCTGGCAGTATCTCAGGCACCTCTGCCAGATGTGCTTGTGTCTAATCCTAAATGAAACTCGTCCTAGCTCTTGGTACTGGTACTCACCAGCACCCAGCCAGTTACTTCATGCTTTTCTGGGCCACCCCGGGTCTGAATGGCCAGGTTGTCCCGGTCACCAGGCAGGAGTTCTGTCCTTTGAACTCCATAGTGACCCCTTTTTACCTGCAAAAACAAAAGGAGAGAGTAATACTCAGTTTTGTACACCAGATCATCTACTTGGAAGTGGTCACATCCCTACAATTGCATATGGTGTACGTCAGACTTTCTAATAGATTAAACCCAGCAATTTACTCAACTATTTCCCTTTCCTGAATACTTGTAAAATATAGAACCTCTTTTAAATTTCTTCCTGCCAGTTTCCTGCTAAGCTTACATGTTTTAAACTAATGTATTTTTTCTGCATGTCTGGGGAATATACACGGTCATAATTTTCTGCTACTGGCCACCACCGTCATCACTCACTCATACTCTTGGAAATTCTGCTTCTCAGTGCCAGGCCTTTTGCCTGTCATGCCATGTTCAACTGATGAACTGTCACCCAGTACTAGGTTTGATGCTTGGGACATTGGGGCTCTTCCTGCAACAGCAGGAAATGGCAAATAGTAGGCTGAGCCCAAAGCCAATACCATTACTTTGTTCTTAGGGCTAAGAATTAATCAAATGCTTTACTGAAGACCTAAGATCAAAAACACCTATCAAAGGAGTTTGAGAAAACCCCGTCTCTACTAAAATCACAAAAATTATCCAGGTGTGTTGGTGCGTCCTTGTAGTCCCAGCTACTTGGGAGGCTGAGGCGGGAGAATTGCTTGAACCTGGGAGGTGGAG
>NW_016107805.1:1321214-1332823 GCF_001604975.1 Cebus imitator | reverse complement strand
TTAAATAACAAAACTTGCTGTTTCTGTATATGTCATGTCAAGATTCAGAAGAAACGCCGTTTCTTTGGTTCAAGGCCAATACTGAATACCATCTTCTGCCCTCATTTTAAAAGGCAAAATGTTTATTATATAAACTCTGGAAAATACACAAAAGAATGAAATTCATTTGTAACTCCTCCATACATACATATTTAACAGCTGAGTTACAGAGTACAAATATTTTAAGCCTTGTGATAATGGTGAGTTAAAAAAAAATCAAAGGATAAACAAATCGATTGTTCATTCCAACCCAGACCTCCTTTAAGAGCCAATTTGACTTTTGATACTACCTTTGTAATTAGAAAGGATTTACAATCTCAAATAGCTTCTTACCTTTTCATTTTCTTCCCTAATAAAGCAAATCTTAATAAAGACCAGATAATAGTGTGTATACACACTGTGTATATCTATGGCAAATACACACACACACACACACTTTATGAACTTAATCTCACTGTTGCTTTTCCCATGTGGATCCCACTCCCATGTGTTCTTTGTGACTACGCTGTTGTCTCAGCTTCAGACCTGCCCTGTATTTTCTCAGCTTTATGATGCCAGGACTGGGACTCGGCAAACCACGTGTGATCTAGGCCAGTGCCTGCTCTAGAAAAAATAATCTTGCATGACCGATTTGGAAAGCTTGGCTTTTTGCATTTTTCTTCTGGAATTTTCCCACGTCACCACTAGTGAGAGAAAACCAGGTAACTTAATGTCTTTCTCACAAATGCTATGAAGACAAACATATCCTCAAATAGGTACCTTTTCCCTTAGTTTCCCAAGTACTGGCAGAAATGGTCTATGCTAAAAACAGCTTTTGAAATAGTTACTTAAAAATGGGTTTTAAGAATATTTTGGTAGAAGTATTAATTTGATTCAATGTCTAAAGTAGTACGTCTCTGACCTTTATTTACTGAATTTCAGAATCGTATCAGGGTTTTGTGTGTGACCAAAGAAAGAAAATAAACACTGAAGTACTGAATCTTAGAGACTGAGCTACTTATCCTCAAATCTTGTAGCTCTTAGTAAAGAGCATTTTGTGCCAGTTAACTTGATCCACTATGCACAGGGAAATTTTTGTTAAATATAATATTTAACAGAAATCACTACACACACACACACACACACACACACACACACAGTGGATTAAGAAAAATTTTCCTTGTGCAAAGTGGATATATAGTGATTTAACAGAAATGTATCCCTTTTCACAGGTGTTGGAATGATATATTTTAATGTTATGTAATTACAAAAGGTTATACATCATGTAGAAAACATAGAAAAAAAGTGCTAAGAATTTTCATATGACAAATTTTTATATGACAAACTCTCCCTTATTTGTGTAAGGGGATTCTAAGTGTTGATAAATATGTATTTTCTTTTCCTTTTTTTGAGACAGAGTCTCAATTTGTCGCCCAGGCTAGAGCGCAGTGGTGTGATCTTGGCTCAGTGCATCCTCTACCTCCTGGATTCCAGTGATTCTGTCTCAGTCTCCCGAGTAGCGGGGATTACAGACATGTGACACCATGCCTGGCTAATTTTTGTATTTTTAGTAGAGACAGAGTTTCACCATGTTGGCCAGTCTGGTCTGAACTCCTGACCTCAAGTGATCCTCCCGCCTTAGCCTCCCAAAGTGCTGGGAGTACAGGTGTGAGCCACCATGCTGGCTGATAAATATGTGTTTTCTAGTTAAAATTGGAACTAAAACTAAAAAGAGAGGTTAATATTGTGTGCTAGTAAAGAGGCAGAAAAATGGCATCTCTCCTTACTGCAATCTATTTAGAAAGGAATCTGCCAATGTCTATTAAAACAAATATTTTGACCTAGTCATGTAACTGTTGGGGAATCTATCCTGTAGCGATAAAAGTACTAGTATGTATGATATGTGTACTTTGTATGTTTAAGGTAGGATTAAGTTGACAAAAATGTGGAAACAACAGAATCAATACAGAACTGATTTAGTAAATACTTGGAATATTACATAGCTGTTGAGAAGCAGACTTGGACGGATGTCCATGAATTATTTGTTGAGAAAAGCATTGGCACACTATATTTTCATTTTACCTTAGGGATATGTTTGAATATGGTTGGATATGAAAAAGAGTATGGAAAAATACCAACCAGGTATTTTTGGTTACTTAAGGCAGGAGGAGGAGGTGGGGGAAGATTCTCAACTCTTTCTTTCTACATCTTTGGATAATTTCTCCTTATCACCATTACCTTAGAGGTCACTATTTTTAATCAAAAAATATTCTTAGAGGTCATGAAAGTCCTAATCGGAAGAAATATTCAGGCAAGAAAAAAAATAAACAGAGAGCCTCTCAGTCTCAGAGACAGGTTCTGGGAAGGTGTTTTGCTTTCCCTGTAAGCATCATCTCTGATTTAAAAGGGCTAAGTCAAATATGGCTATTTTAGTTCATGTTCCCGTTTCAAAATATTGCCCTTTGAACTTCCTAGGCTAGGTGTTAGCTGAAAGGTATGGGACTTGTTAAAGCCAGCAGGATAACTACCAGTAAGGAAAGTAAAGGCCATTCACCAGGCTGTGCCAACCATAAGAATAGCCACTGCAGCCTCAAGTGTCATGGAGAGAAGGCGTGTGCCATTAATCCTGCTGTTGCAAAGAATCCTCGAGCAAGAAAAACATGCTGTCTTTCTTTAGCCTCAGTTTCTCTTGTCTAACAAGTGAGGATCCTAATATCCTATCCAAAAAGGTGTTCTACTCTTAAATTGGATTTGAAGTGCATGTGACAGTAAATATGTCTGTATTTTTTTTTTTTTTTTTGAGACAAAGTTTCACTCTTGTTACCCAGACGAGTGCAGTGGCGTGATCTTGGCTCGCTGCAATCTCTGCCTCCCAGGTTCAAGCGATTCTTCTGCCTCAGCCTCCCAGGTAGCTGGAATTACAGGCATGCACCACCACGCCTGGCTAATTTTGTATTTTTAATAGAGACAAGTTTTCTCCATGTTGGTCAGGCTGGTCTTGAACTCCTGACCTCAGGTGATCTGCCCACGTTGGCCTCCCAAAGTGCTGGGATTACAGGCATAAGCCACCGCACCCAGCCAATGTCTGTATTCTTAAGAGTCTGGTTACAAGGACAGTAATGAGTAAACAAATACTCTTTAATTATTTAGGTCAGTGACTTCCCAAGTTTCCTTAGTTTTGACATGGCCCTAACTATGAAATACATTTTACATTGTAATCTGGAATATACAAAAGTTATATGAAATGACACCTTCATAAGCGGTAAGTGTGATACCTTAACTTAGGTCCTGTTCTATTTTTTATTTTGTGATGGAGTTTTGCTCTTGTAGCCCAGGCTCGAGTGCTAATGGTGTAATCTCGGCTCATCACAACCTCCGTGTACTCCCAGGTTCAAGTGATTCTCCTGCCTCAGCCTCCGAGTGGCTGGGATTACAGGCATGCACCAACAACCACGCCCAGCTAATTTTGTATTTTTAGTAGTTGGGGTTTCTCCATGTTGGTCAGGCTGCTCTCGAGCTCCTGACCACAGGTGATTAGCCTGCCTCGGCCTCCCAAAGTGCTGGGATTACAGGTCTGGGCCACCGCACACCTGGCTTATTTTTTTTATTTTTATTTTTTATAAGAACATGCTAACTGTGATCTCTACATTAGCTCCAGGACTTGCTGATGGGTCACAGGCTACAGTGTAAGAAACACTGCCTTGGGAGATGCATGTGGCAAATTACATTATGATGGTAGAAGAAAACGAGCACAGTATCACAGCCGGGTTTTGCTTGCTCTGGAAAGTCTGCAGAAAAAAATAGTTTCCTACTTCCTCTTCACTTTTTTCCTTCAGCACCCATCTCGTTGATTGACATGGTGGGTTTTGTTTTGTTTTTACAGACAGTATCTTGCTGTGTCACCCAGCTGGAGTGTAGTGGTGCCATCACAGCTCACTGCAGCCCCACCTCCTGGGCTCAAGCGATCCTCCTACTTCAGCCTCCCAAGCAGTTAGGGTCTACAAGTGCAAGCCACCACACCAGCCTCGACCACTTTAGTGTTTTTGAATAGCCCTGAGAACAAGCCCTGAGGGAGGCCTACTGGGATTTGCCCTGTACAGTCCTAAAAGGGAACAGATTCCCGAGGAAGATGTATTCCTCTGGTATGTGAATACTTTAGGTGGGGTCAGGTAGAGCAAGGACTGAAGAAATTATCTTTGCCAAGATTTGCCAATAAGGTCCCATGCCCAAGGACACTTGGGTGACTCGCTTCTCAATGCATAAGTATCCCTAGAAAACTGTAGAGAATTGCAACGGAGCTTTTCGTGGATATTCCTCAGAACATTATTCTTCTACCTCTCCACACCCTGAGCAAACAAGCAATCTTCAAATAAGCAGTGAGGAAGGCCTGTAGATCTTGCAGTAAGGGTGGAGGGGAACCCATCCGCGGACTGCATTTCTGCCCTTAATTGCTCTTGCTCCACCTTCCTTTTAAAAACATAATTGATTGGGGGTGAAATATTATTGCTCCTTTAAGAGAAGTTTCAGCTGTACAGGATGGTATAGATGGCTTTGCTTCTGCCATCACCTCCACATCAGGCATTTCCTGGTACCTGTTCCCAGACTTGACACAAACCAGGCAGATTCACGCAGGTGCCACTATCAGTGGCCACATCCCTCTGGCCGCACGGGGGAGCCAGAGGTTAGCAGGTGGCCTGACCTGGGCTTGAGCTCTTCAGTGGGATTTTTTCACAATGCAGCAGGGAGAAGGGAAGCCCTTTCTTTCTCTGGGGTCTTTAAGCTGTGATAATGATGTGAGTGGAGTTGCTATCTCCCACTGCAGAGGAAGCTTTCTGAAGCAGAAGAAAATGAGACCAGTATATTGAGAGCAAAGATTCAAGAGTTAAGAGTCCTGATGGCGTGTGTACCTAGATGCAGGGGCACTTGAGGTTGAACCCCACCCCCTTTTTGTTTCACGTAGGCTAGTTTCAAATGGGCTGGTGGAACTTGCAACAAAGAGGTCTGACTGCGGGAGCCACAGTCTTCCTGGAGTTCTAGAAGTTGCTCCTCTGATCACACAAAGAGCAAAAAGAGAGTCAAGAGAGACCATCATCTACCTTAGAGCTTGCTGGAGAAGCAAGGCAGTTAAAAAGGGATGTCTGGTTAAACTTTTGTGCTTAGACTAAGTTTCTTTTTTGGCAGCATGAGTTTTATGATTTTTTTTTTTTCTTCATAGGATAGTTGTGAGGCTAAGCAACTCAAAATGTATAAGGAGGACAAAAATGGGTGGCGCGGTGGCTCATGCCTGTAATCCCAGCACTCTGGGAGGTCGGGAGTTTGAGATCAACCTGACCAACATGGAGAAACCCCGACTCTACTGAAAATGCAAAATTAGCCGGGTGTGGTGGCGCTTGCCTGTAATCCCAGCTACTCAGGAGGCAGAGGCAGGAAAGTCTCTTGAAACTGAGAGGCAGAGGTTGCAGTGAGCCAAGATCACGTCATTGCACTCCAGCCTGGGTGACAAGAGCAAAACTCTGTCTCAGCAACAACAACAATAACAAAAGGACAAAAACCTAAGTGTATGGTATAATTGTGAGGTATTAGGTGATGGCAATGAGTGGTTTCTTTTCCCTTCTCCATACCATCCATGCTGAGAAGATGGTGTGCTTCAAATATGAAGATAATTATACAAGATAATGCCACTTGAAGGGAAAAATTTCCAAGAACAGTAGCTAACGTCTACTGAGTGCTAACTATGTATCAAGTGATTTTTACTTGCATTACTTTAATCCTTATGATAATTACATGCTACTTTTATACTGTAGAGAAGGGAGCTGAGGCTAACAGCAATGGTTCTCAATCCAGGGCAATTCCCCAGCTCCCCCCCATTAGGGGACATTTGGCAATGTCTGAAGATGCTTTTAATTCTCACAACAGTGGGGATGGGGGGTGCTACTGTTATATCATTAGTAGAGGCTTAAACATCTTTCAGAGCATAGGCAGCCCTCACAGCAAAGAATTGGCTGAGAAACCCTGGCTTGCAGAGAACCCAGCCAACTTGGCTAAGGAATTCACGCTCTTTCTTTTTCTTTCTTTCTTTTTTTTTTTTTTTTTTTAAGACAGGCTAGAGTGCAGTGAGGCAATCACATCTCACTCCAGCCTCGATCTCCCGGCTCAAGGGATTCTGCCACCTTAGTTTCCTGAGTAGCTGGGACCACAGGCATGCATTACTATGGCTGGCTAATTAAATTAAAATAATTATTTGTAAGAAGGAAGTCTCACTGTGTTGGTCAGGCTGGTCTCAAACTCCTGGGCTCAAGTGATACTCCTGCCTCAGCCTCCCAAAGTGCTGGGATTATAGGCATGTACTACTGCACACAGCCTCATGCTTTTTTTTTTCCATTTAGGAAGTCATTTCAAAGCTGATTTACTAAAATAATATCATGCTTTTCCACTTGGGGCCAGCATTTAGCAAAATTCAGAAAGAAGAAAATTTTTTCTTTGATATTCTTCCTCTTGTTCCTTTTTAATGCTCTGTTCTGGAGTGACCTCCTGTCCCTAACTAAGGGTTCTATAGCCTTGGTACTTAGAAGAATAGATCCCATCTCACTCCTTCCAACCTACTTCCAGTGCCCTTAAAATATACTCATCCTCTCTCCCAGCACTTAGGGAATCTGAAAAAAATAATCCATGCTCACAGGAGAACGCTATAGAGCCTTCTGGCTTTTCACCTTCTTAACCGAGCGTCCCATCTCCTCTCAGTAAAATAATAATAATATCTCCCAGCAGACAGGATCCAAATTATCAGCTAAGTGTTGAGTCTTAAATGAGGAGACTGATGCCATCACAAACAGCTTGGCAGTGTGTGTGTGTGGGGGGGGGGTTTGGTGTTTTGGGACAGAAAGACAGAAACTTACACTTTTAACCACTATGCTATACTGTCTTCACTGAGGACACACACACAGACACACACACACACTCGTACCCACATATGCACACACACATACACACCACAGGTGCACAGACATCCGAAGGTGGGTTCAGGATTATTGTTCAGCATTATTGTTCTTCCAGTTTCTCAGTTTTTAGGACAGGGACTGGTTTTTGTTCCATGGATCCAGGGGAGGTACCTGTACTTCACCTTAGCCCTAAGGCTTCACCTTGGAAGAGCCGCAGTGAACGCAGGAGACTAAGGATTTCATGTTTTACCATCTTTGTGCAGTGCAAGAGAAGCATGTCCATCTAGGACGTCTTCCTGAAGTCTGTGCCACTGACCTTGTTCCAGATAAGGACAGGGGTCGGGATTCCGATGACCTCACAGCTCAAGTATACCTGGGCACCAGTGACATTCCAGATGTCCTTGGGGGGTGTCACTATGGAAGGACCTGCAGGAGAGGACACAAAGCCAAAGTCATGTTTTAAACAGCCGTTCACATGAGTCAGCATCCTAGGAAGAAAATAATAGTGTTTATGAGGCCGTCCCCTTGGTGGATTATCTGAAGCAAATTTCCAAGACCACACTGGCTTCGACCACAATATGATTTTAAGGTCCACTTTGGGAATGCATAAATCTAAATAAACAAAAATAATTAGAAAGAAAAATATGTTATTAAAATTTTCTTCTTCCCCAGACCATGCTTAGATGAGTGCTAATTTACCAGCTGTTTTTTATTATCTGGGACTTTTCTAGTAATAATGCAATTTTAGTTCCAAAATGCCCAGTGTTTTTCTTCTTTTGTTTACCAGCATTTCTATTTTGGGTTGGAAAGGCAACAAACAACTGCTCCTTAGGTAATGAAGAAAACAAACCTAAGAGAGTATCTGAAAATGTGCTAAGCACCCAGACAAGATGGAAATCTCTGCCTCAAGAAGCTTAGGATCTAGCGCTGAAAAGGTGATGAGGCAGGGAAGAAAAGAAACGAATAGAGCGCTGTGTGCCTTAGGGGATTGGAAGGGACATCTTTGTTTTAAATTTAATTTTTTTTTTGTGACAGAATCTCATTCTGTCACCCAGTCTGGAGTGCAGTGGCTTGATCATAGCTCACTGCAGCCTCAAACTCCTGGGTTCCAGCAACCTTTCCACCTCAGCCTCCTGAGTGGCTGGGGCTATAGGCGTGTACCACCATGTTAGTTAATTTTTAATTTTTTTTTTTTAGAGATGGGGTCTTGCTATGTTGCCCAGGCTGGTTTCAAATTTCTAGCTTCAAATCACTCTCCTGTCTCAGCCTCCCAAAATGCTGGGATTTCAGGTGTGAGCCACCATGCCTGGCCACGAGGCACCTTTGAACAGAAGAGACTCGGGTGTCGAGGAAGGTGGTACAATGGTCCTTCTTCCAGTGCGGTCAGGGGAGGCAGCTGGTAAGAAGGAAGAAGAATGACTGGTCTATTGGGTGTGACCAGGGTCCCCAAGGAGAGGGCCCCTTTTCCAGTGTTCTCAGTGTCCATGTCTCTGGCAGGAGACATTGGCAAGTTGGGGGGCACCCTCAAGCCACTGCCTAAATAGAGTCAGCAGCTATAGGACCACTGAGAGAGGCCAGAGTGATGCTTCTCCATTCCCCCCGTTAGGGAACACACCCCCCACCTTCTGTACCATGGTACTCTCCGGAGAAGTTCCCTACTCAGCGTCAACACAAACCATGTGTATCCTTTTTGCTATGAAAGTGGTATGACTCTCTGGTCCTGGGTTAGCTAACTATGGCCCATGAACCAAATCTGGCCTGCCATCTGTTTTTGGATGCCCTGTGAGCTAAGAATGGTGTTTGCATTTTTTTTTTTTAACTAAAGAAATTTTTATTTTTTTGAGACAAGGTCTTACTCTTGCTCAGGCTGGAGTGCAGTGGCATGACCTTGGCTCACAGCATCCTCCGTGTCCTGGGTTCAAGCTCAAGCGATTCTCACGCCTCAACCTCCCAAGTAGCTGGGACTACAAGTACATGCCACCATGCCCAGCTAATTTTTGTATTTTCAGTAGAGACAGGGTTTTGCCATGTTGGTCTCGAACTCCTGAGCTCAAGAGATCCGCTCGCCTCGGCCTCCCAAAATGTTGGGATTGCAGGTGTGAGCCACTGTGCCTGGCCTACATTTTTAAATGGAAAAAAAAAAAAAAAATTAAAAGACGGATATTTCATGATGTGTGAAAATTTTAAGGAAATGTCCATAAAATAAAGTTCTGCTGGAACACAGCCACACTTGTTTCCTGCTATCTCCAGCTGCTAGAGTAGTTGTGGCTGAGGCTGTATGGTCTGAAATATTCACTGTCTCTGGCCTTTTATGAAGAAATTTGCTGATTCCTGCTCTAATCAACTGAGGGAGACTGATGCCTAAATGGGTAAGTCTCAGAACTTCAATCCTTTGCACATTTTCTGGAGCTGATGCAAGTAACCTCCCTGGGTGATTTCTGCTTCGGCTCTGAAACACAGCACTGTGGAAGCCAACAGATATTGAGAGAGTGGGCGCTTACCAACTGTGCCTGTCTCCTGGCAGCCTGGCTTCCCAGCATCTATAGTAGAGATGCACACACTTACTTTTTTTTTATTTTTAATTTTTATTTTTTTTGAGACAGAGACTCACTCTGTCGACTGGGCTGGAGGGCAGTGGCGCAATCTTGGGTCACTGCAACCTCTGCCTCCTAGGTTCAAGGTATTCTTCTGCCTCAGTCTCCCGAGTAGCTGGGATTACCGGTGCCCACCACTATGCCCAGCTAATGTTTTGTATTTTTAGTAGAGACAGGGTTTCACCATGTTGGCCAGGCTGGTCTCAAACTCCTAGACTCAAGTGATCTGCCCACCTCGCCTCCCAAAAGTGCTGAGATTACAGGCGTGAGCCACTGCGCCCGGCCAAACACCTACTTTTTATTTACTGGCAATTAGTATGCCATTTCTGCTAAGTCTGAATGCCAGGGCTTAGTCACCAGGGGCCTTTAGAAAGACTTGGGACCATTGCAGAGCAGGGATCATGGGAGCTGGTAGCCTGGGTTCCTCATGTGGGGCGGTGTGAGACTCCAGAACCTAACCTGGCTCTTCTTCCATGCTCAGCACGGTTTCTTGAATGAATGAGTTAACGATCCCTTCTGAATTTTAAATCTCTGTTGACTTGGGTCTCCTATCCTAGCAAAATAGTGAACTGCAGGGTCATCTTGCATCAGAGTCCTGGGAAAGGGACAACCTCCCCTTAGGACTGGAAAGTTTCTGGCATAATCAGCATTCAAGGGACATGAGTCTCCCCTTTTGCAACAGACTATTTCCAGCACAGTATTAATTTCTTGAAATAGAGAGGAAATGACCCCAGTATGCAAGATTTTCCCACTCATCTAAAGTATTAGAATCTGTTTTTTTTTAATCCCTTGGGATATTTTTATTTTTTCCCTTTGTAGGAATGTGCAAAACAATCAAAGTTTGGAAAGCTCTAAATACATTTCATGCTTCCTTCCCTCCAAACCATAGGTCTGAAAAGGAAGCATATATCCTGGCCAGGGGGCTTGGCTCCTCTGCTGCAAACGTGAAAATGTGGTGACCATAGTGGTGCAGTATTTACGTTTCTGGCTCTGTCTCAGACATTTCCTAGTCTGGATGCAGCAATACAGAACCCTGCAAAGGGTTGGGCCTCATCCTATCCCAGCCTTCCTCTAGGGCTCTGGGACCCCAAGGGCTTGGCCACCACAGAGCCGGATCTGGCTGGGCTTTGAACTGCCTTCGCCCACCTCTCTGAGGGCCCTCATGCTGCTCCGTTCTCCTTCCCACACACAGACTTGGCAGGAAGACTTCAAAGCTCAGGGGATCTCAAAGGATTGTTCTGAGAAGAACACGCCAGTGTTCAGAGATTTGGTGGGGCTCGGGAATAAAGCTGCTTCTCACATATCAAACCCACACAAGGAATGCAAGACGATTTTATTGTGAGGATCGGAGGGCCTCAGTCCTGCCAAAACCTACTTACTTTAACCTGTGTTCATCTCCCTGTTGCCAGTACAGGTAGCAGGGTCATCAGTCTTGGGCAGGGGGCAGATTCTGGAGCGCTAATGGGTGAATTCCAGCCTGATTTTCTGCCAGAGGTCTTGAAGACATGCTATGAATTTTTCCCATGGGATTTTAAACAGATGTTCTTAGTTTTAATATAGTCCAATTTATCAAGTTTTCTTTTCTATGGTGAGTGCTTTTTGTGTCCTGTTTAAGAAATTTTTTTGCCTAGCCCAAGGCTATGAAGATCACCTGTTTTCTTCTACAAGCTTTATGGTTTTACCTTTCACATTTAAGTTTTTGCTCCATCTTGAATTAATTTTTGTGTGTGCTGAGGCGGAGGTCAAGATTCATTTTTCCTCCCCTAAAAGGACATCCAATTACTTCAGCACCATTTGTTGAAAGACCATCTTTTTCTTAATGAATCATAATAATGCCTTTGTGGAAATCTACAAGATCCACTGTATATGTACAGGACTATTTCTGGACTCTCTGTTCTTCTCCATTGGTCTATGTGTCTATCTTTACATCAATAACCATGGCATAATTTAGAAATTAATTGTACTAAAATTGAAGCACTAAATAAAAGGCAGATATAATATATCTGTTTTCCTCAATCCTCTTACTATTCCAAGAAGCAAGCAGAACACTCTAGGACAA
>NW_016107805.1:1310969-1321100 GCF_001604975.1 Cebus imitator | reverse complement strand
CTGACCTCAGGTGATCCACCTGCCTCAGCCTCCCAAAGTGTTGGGATTACAGACGTGAGCCACTGTGCCCGGCTGGGATAAGCTGGGCTTTGTTTTTTAATTTTTATTTTTGTAGAGACAGAGTCTTGATGTTGACCAGGCTGGTCTCAAACTCTTGGGCTCACGCAACCCTCTTACTTCAGTCTTCTAAAGTGCTGGGATTATAGGTGTGAGCAACAGTGCCCAGCCATGAATTCTTTAAAAGCATCTGAACCCAGGAATACTTTGAATGACAGCCACCATCAGGGGATTCAATATTAGGACAAACCATGGGTTCTTCTTTCACTCTGCCAACCCCTGGAATGCCTTAGGTAAATGGTCTGAGTCAACATTTGGATCATTCTAAGAATGTAAATGATTTTGTCAATCCTACCATCAGGCTATGCCTAGAATTCTACGAGACTTCCATACCACAAAAATCTGTTATGATTCACTGAGTCCTGGTGGGGTGATGGAGTGGAGAAGGGTAGAGGATGGGCTGTTAGGACTAGTTTGCTGCACAACATTTACAAAAACACGTGGGTATTTCAAATATCCTTGAACAAATGCTGGGTTTACTAACACAGGAAAAGTTTAACAAACAATATATAAACTGGAAAGTGCTAACCTACAGAATGGACTTTTGGTTTTGATATGCAGTCTCTTGAAAAGTCATATCAGGAAATTATTAGCGTAACATTCAAGCGATCAACAGATCTCTTAGAGTAGGTGAAGGCAGGTTGGCTTCCACCTGACTTCCTGTGTTGGAAGAATCTGCAGGGATTCAACATTCTTCCCAGTACTTTGTTCAGAGCTGATACCCAGGAGGATTCCTATTTACTAAGCTCTCATTGGTTCTTTCCCACTTACCTGGTCTGGAAATTTCCCCAGAATATGCAAAGAGAAAAAACTATTTTTTTTTTTTTTTGAGATGAAGTTTTGCTCTTACCAGGCTTGAGTGCAATGGTGCAATCTTGGCTGGAACTACAGGCGCCCACCACCAAACCTGGCTAATTTTTGTATTTTTTTTTTTAAATTCTTAGCATGTCCTTGAATTATAATTTGTGTATTTTTGGTAGAGACAGCGTTTCACTATGTTGGCCAGGCTGGTCTTGAACCCCTGACCTCAGGTGATCTGCCCACCTCAGTCTCTCTACCTGTAGTCTCATGGGATTACAGGCGTGAGCCACCACACCCAGCTGAAAAACTCTTGATAAAAGCAAATTACAGAAGTTTTAGAGAAAGGTAAATGAAGTTACATGGTGAGAAAGAATAAGCAAGTGACTTAATGAGGACTCACAGGATACCACGAGGACAAGTCTTGTGTAGAAGAGATGCTGAAAATGTTTTCGGTGGATACAATGGCAGCCCCAACAATGCTGCACTCTCCTCCCCGACTCTTAAGAACCATCATCCCACACATTCCATTCATAAGCAATTTCACTGCCAACAATCATCTTGAATTGCCGGTCTGTCCTGCAATTCCATTCCTGACAGTTCTGTTTTATCTCAGGAGAGCACTCTACTCAACGACTCTTTACCAAGTAACTTCTAACTCCTTCCACTCTACCTTTCTTCCAAGAAATCCAAGGCAGATACAGAATTTATTTCTGTTTTTAAGAATAAAGAAATTTTGGCTGGGCGCGGTGGCTCAAGCCTGTAATCCCAGCACTTTGAGAGGCCGAGGCGGGTGGATCACGAGATCAAGAGATCGAGACCATCCTGGTCAACACGGTGAAACCTCGTCTCTACTAAAAATACAAAAAATTAGCTGGGCATGGTGGCGCGTGCCTGTAATCCCAGCTACTCAGGAGGCTGAGGCAGGAGAATTGCCTGAACCCAGGAGGCGGAGGTTGCGGTGAGCCGAGATTGAGCCATTGCACTCCAGCCTGGGTAACAAGAGCGAAACTCCGTCCCCCACCCCAAAAAAAAAAAAAAAAAAAAAAAAAAAAACGCCCCCCCACAACAAAAAAAAAAAAAAAAAAAAAAAAGAATAAAGAAATTTTTAGGTCTCTTTGAGATAATTTTCTCATACGGAAAGCTCAAACTCAGTCCTCAAGGCCACATGAAGGGTAATAACAACATTATCATCTAACTCATACTTAGTGTTTGGATTCCATTTGAAACAAGTCACAGAATTCTTAAATGTATAGGGACAAACATCAGGATAGGTCCAATTATTTGTTTATCCTCGCTTTTGTTCCATTAAGAGCTCCAGGCTGCTCAAACACTTGTCTAGCAAACATCCTGTTAATAGAAAACTGACTGTGCACTGCTTCCCTCTGCCCTGTACCCACCCTGGGCAACTCCAGAAAGCAACCAAACTGTCTGCAGTGCTGCCTGACGTAAAGAGACACCCAACCAAGGTGGACTACCCGTATTTTTCTATCCAGATAACTGCACCCAAACCAGGTTACCGCATTTTCCTTTTACCTTACACACTCAATTAATTCTCATTCAGCCTCTTTAGATCCTTTTCAACCCTCTAAATTCATTTTCTTGCCTCCATTTTTTATAACTCTTGCTCAGCAACCTTAAAGGGTCTCTTCTTTTTGATCATTCTTTGAAGGTAAAGATGAAAGAAGGGAGGGAGGATGATATGGTTTGACTGCCTCCACCCAATCTCAAATTCTAGCTCCCATAATTCCCATGTGGCGTAGGAGGGACCCAGAGGGAGGTAACTGAATCATGGGGACAGGTTTTTCCTGTGCTGTTCTTGTAATAGTAAGTCTCATGAGATCTGATGGTTTTATAAAGGACAGTTCCCCTGCACATGCTCTCTCTAGCCTGCTGCCATGTAAGATGTGACTTTGCTCCTCCTTTGCCTTTCATCATGATTGAGAGGCCTCCCCAGCCACGTGTAACTGTGAGTCTTGATAACTTTGTTACTTTTTCTTTATAAGTTACCCAGTGTTGGGTATGTATTTATTAGCAGGATGAGAACAGACTATTACAGAGGAGGCAGAGGAGAAAGAGAAGAAAGAAAAAACTGAAGAAAGATAGCCATATCCTAAAGGAATATATAGCAAGGAAGAAGAAAGTTCTAAGTTTGGAAGAAAACAAAAATTCACTACTATGAAATATATCCTTGGAACAAAATTACACCTGTTCTCCATAAATTTATATAAAAAAATTAAAAAGCTAAAATTCAATTTAATGAATCAGATCACCTTAAAAGTACTTAGAAGTCTCCTGCAGAATCTCCACCTAAGTCTGCATACTCTTCCTTTGCCACTTTTTTCTCCCCCCCCCCCTTTTTTTTTTTTTAAAGAGACTGGGTCTTTTTCTCTGTCACTCAGGCTGGAGTACAGTGGCATGAACATGGCTCACTGCAGCCTCAATCTCCTGGGACCAAATAATCCTCCCACCTCAGCCTCCTAAGTAGCTAGGACTGTAGGTGTGTGCCACCACACCAGGCTAGTTTTTTTTTTTTTTGTAGAGATGGGGTCTTGCCATGTTGCCCAGGTTGGTCTTCAACTCCTGAACTCCAGCACTCCTTCTGCCTCGGCCTCTCAAAGTGCTGGGATTACAGGTGTGAGCCACCATGCATGGCTTCTCCTTTGCCACTTTCAATTAAGTCTAGACAAAAGACCCATAGGCTACCATATTATTTTAAGAATATTTGGTTATAATCTAGAAATAGGTATGTTCTGAAAAAGTGCTACTGACATAGAAAAGGTAGTTTTATAGATGGATGAATTTAAATTTGGAATATTATGACTTGGTTCAGAAGAGTTTAAGAAGGGCAGTCCTCACAAAACACACAAATATGAGGAAAAGACTTTGACATGAAATTCATTTTGAATTTGACCAGCAATTCATTCCAGCTCATTTTATATAAAGTTGCAGCCGTAAGGACAGAGTTAAAATATGTTATCCTATAAAAAGCACAGCAGGGACAATATTAAAGAAATATGTGAACAATTTCCTAGTCTCTTACAGAGCACAAAGCACTCCCCAGCCATGACCTGAGATGTCCTCATCATGTTACTATATATATAAAAAAAAAAAAAGACAAAGCATTCTTGGGGACAGAACACTTGGCTCTGAGTCCTTGTCTACAATTTGTAGCCAGAAGACCTTCAACAAGCCACTTAACCACTTTTACAAGACGAAGAAACTAAGGAGTGTCTAAGAATATTATCTTTGGGGTTGGAAGTAAGTGAACCTGTCATGAATGTGTCCTAGAACACAGTCATATGGCATCTTTGACATCTAGGAAGGTCTGAAGTTCCACTGCCTGTGTCTGGAGCTCTCATTCTCTGCAAATCAGTTCAGTGCATTTCCTCACCTACCTAAACACAATGTATGTGTCTCAGCATGGTTCACTTCCTCAGGGATTAAAAAAATAGAGCTTATAAAGGTATCACCCTTTACCTAGTTAGCCAATTTCTTTCATCTTAAAGAGCTGTGTAGACGATGTTAGGAGCAGTCATGTTTTAAAGCTAAATAGACTTGAATTAAGCCTGGGAAATGGTCAAAAGTCAAATTTCCCCCAATAATCAATTTCTGTCATCCAATATCATATTGAACTATGTATTTTTTGCTTCATTGCTTTCCTAATTTCCCCATCGTCTCTTCCACTTTTACCAATTCACTCTACTGTGTCACTTCTACCTAAACTCATTCTCTGCTCCCAGCAGTCCTGCTCACCCACTTTTGCATGTTCATTACCCCTTCCAGCACCTTTGCTTATGCCGATGCCCTTGGCTACTTGAAATATCTTCCCTCCTCTTATTTCTTATCTATACCCTATACTTTATTTGACATTCTAAGGCTGAAGTTTCATTTCTCTGACGTTTTCTGAAGCCTGACAGCTTCAGGATCCACCCCTTGTTTCTTCTCTAAAATCCTGTTGGGTTCAGTAAGTCCCACAGAGCATAGTGCCTCATTGTTCTCTAATGCTTTCCTCAGCTGGGCTGACTGAGGATGCCAGTATCCTGTTGGAATTAGAACTGAACCAGGAACCACAGAATCAAATGTTCTTCATATTCCTGGGAAGGAGACAGAGCTCAGGCTGTACGAAGTGGGTATAGGGCAGCAGTAACTTCAGAACAACAAAACATGATCAGCCAAACAGAAGTGAAAAGATAGCCACTGTCTTGAAAATGCACCAGTGTACACATGGCCAAAAGCGTACACCTCACCAAAGTGGTGTTATAGCTCTCTTATTTATCATCTGGCAGATTATTCATCACGATTTTCTTTAATCTTCCACTTGACTTTCTCTTGCCATAAGCAATGTTTCTTGGCTACTAACCACTCGCCAACCAATTAGTTTATGACTGGGAGATGCAAATTAATTTGAACATATATCACTTGAAGCAAATCCCACTGAGATGGATAGGTCTGCTGGAAGAAAAGGATTATCAATCATCCTTACACCAAAAACAAAGGGTTTCTGCATCGTGCTGGGTTATACTATTCACACTATGGCTCTCAATGAGCATTTATTTTATTTATTTATTTTTTCGAGATGGAGTTTCACTCTTTCACCCAGGCTGGAGTGCAGTGGCGTGATCTTGTCTCACTGCATCTTCTACCCTGTGGGTTCAAGTGATTCTCCTGCCTCAGCTTCCTGGGTAGCTGGGATTATAGGCACCCACCACCACGCCTGGCTGATTTTTGTATTTTTAGTAGAGATGGGGTTTTGCCATGTTAGTCAGGCTGGTCTCGAACTCCTGACCTCACGTGATCCACATGCCTCAGCCTCCTAAAGTGCTAGGATTAAAGGCGTGAGCCACCACACCCGGGATTTTTAAAGTTTTTATAGATAAGAGTCTTGCTCTGTCACTCAGGCAGAAGTGCAATGGTGCTACGATCATAGCTCACTGCAGACTCCGAATTCTAGTCTCGCGGATCCTTCTGCCTCAGCCTCCCAAAGAGCTAGGACTACAGGCAAGCAAAACCATGCCTGGCTAGTTAATTTTTTTTTTTGTAGAGACTGGGTCTTGCTTTGCTGCCCAGATTGGTCTCAAACCCTTGGCTTCAAGTGATCCTCCCTCCTCAGCCTCTCAAAGTGCTGGGATTACAGGCATGAGCCACTGTGCTTGGCCTCTTACTTAGTACATAGTAACATGGCTAAGACATTTGAGTATGGGGACTTCTCTGAGTTACAGTAGATTTGCAAACAACACTCATCTTGACTGTGGATGCCGAGTCTGAAAATAGTTCATATGGAGTGTGTGCATTGACACCAAATAAGGGGAAAACCAGGGTTTAAGAAGGATCTCAGATACCGCATATGGAGATAGAGAGTTCAGACAAATTGGCAAAAATCCCTAGATTGAGATGAGATCCTGATAACACATTGAAGGGAACAGGACCAAACAAAAGTACAAAATGGGAAAAGAATAGTAGGAAGGCACTAGGGCCAAGAGGGGGAAGGGGATGAAACAAGTGGAAGCTTCCTGATATTAAATAAGGGGAAGCAGTAACTGTATGGCTAATTAAAGAGCAGAGCCATCTGCCAAGGTAAGTCATTTAGGGAACTTCCAGAGGCAGGGGGATGTAGCAGCTGAACCCTGTTACGGGAATCTGGCACACAGTCTCAGGGGTATTGGCTGCAGACAGCAGGGGAGGAGAAGAAAGTATGACACGTTAAACAGCATAGGCCGGATTGAATCTCAGGCCTTCAGTTTAAGGCAAATTCATCTGGTTATGGGTGCTACTGTTAGTCATTTCCATTTTAGTGTGAATGAAGAACCAATAGTTTATAACAATGGGACCCTGCCAAACACTGTCTGGAGCAAAAGGGGTAAGAACTGCTTCCTCATCTCTAAATATAATCTATTGGGGTGGTGATGGGGAGGTTTAGCACATTTAGATTAAGAACAAAATGCTAGGAGGTAACAGACTATAGTGAGTTTGGAGTGTGGACTTGGAACCAGGAATTCTGCTCTGCCACTCCTGAGTTATGCCACACAGCACAAGTTATTTCACTTCCCCTGGTTGATTCATCTGTGAAATGGAATGGCAGTATCCATGTCATTAGACCATCAAAAGGATCAAACAAGATACAGCAATTAGCACAGTACCTGGCATGGGGGAAACATTCAAGAAGTATGAGCTGTTGCTTTTCATTTCAGAAACTGAACTTTCATCCAGGAAGGTGAAAGGCAGGGATCTGCCTCAGGAGAGGCAGGAAAATGCTGGCTGGCTTAGGAAGATGATTTGTGTGTGGTGCAAGGCACAGCAGAAAGCAGACGAGCTGGGGCCCTACCCTCCAATGTGTCTCTGAAAGTGGGAGTCCCATGATTCAGGTGGCATTTCCCAAGATGATTTTGGAGGTCTCTATAGCAGGATGGGACAAGGCAGAGATTAAGCCTCTAACTCAAGGTCATAGCAATGAGAAGAGAGAGAAGAGGGGAAGGCTTGGGAGATTATTCAGGAAGAACTAACATTACCCAGTAACTGATTGGCTGTGGGGAAGGGGGATATGTCTCAAAGGTTACAGCAGGCGGCTGCAGCATGAACAGAAACCAGGGCATCGGTCTGAGGAAGGTGCTGGATTGAAGAAGGAGAAAGGGCGGATTTGGGGTTAAATTTGCTGGATTTCAGGTATCATTTGGGACAAGAGGAGGCACTGAACCCCAGTGGGGAGACCAGAAGTACCAGGGCAAGCACTGTCTATCTGACATTTTAGCTCTGAGAAGGCTATGTGGGTCCTTGGGGTGGAAGGAAGACAGATTTGGCACTCCCTCTCACTAGTTTCTTCAGGAGGAGTTCCGTCAGCTCGCTGCTGGCCACCTGGCCCGTCCCCACCCTACCCCAGGTAAGGCAGAGAAGTAGACAGCAAGGCCTTGCTTAGCATCCAGGCACGTATGTGCAGGGCCATTCCACTCAAGAGCAGACCATCCAAAACAATGTGGCCCTGGTGACCGCATGCCCAGATCTTGAGTTGAGTTTCCAGGCTGATTGCTAGTTACCTCTGGATTAATAAGACACCCAATTTTGGCTCCAATCTTTGATGCTGAGAATCTCCTTCGGGAGCATGAAATATATTTTTCTCAAGTGGACATAGGACTCAGATGTCTCCCTACGATGACTGTGAATCTTGTGATAGCTCACAATTATAAGTTTCAACTGACCATGGAACATACAAAGTTGCCTCTTGCAATGTGTTGCTTGTAAACAAATCTCTTATTTGACGATGTTTTCTTTTCTTTTTTTTTTTTTTTACTGTTGTATTGAGGTTTTTTTCCCCAAGTATTTTCTACCCCCCCACCCCTGAAATGAAGTCTAGTTCTGTTGCCCAGGCTGAAGTGCAGTGGGGTGATCTCGGCTCACAGCAGCCCTGCCTCCCATGTTCAAGCAATTCTCCTGCCTCAGCCTCCCGAGTAGCTGATATTACAGGCACATGCCACCACACCCAGCTAATTTTTGTATTTTTAGCAGAGATGGGGATTTCATCATGTTGGCCAGGCTGGTCTTGAACTCCTGATCTCAGGTGATCTGCCCGCATTGGCCTCCCAAAGTGGTGGGATTATGGCGTGAGCCACTGCACCCAGCCCTTGGTGATGTTTTCTTATTCTTGTCTTCTTCCTTGTATGGGACTAGCATTAAAAAAAAGTGGGATACCGACAAAGGGTCTGACTTCAGGGTGTGGTTTTCACCCACAGTGGTTCTGGTACTCGTGGTCTGGTGTCATTCTTGAAGGGACCCTGTTACTGCCATAAAGTAAATCCATGAAGGACATGCAACCATGTTAGGTGTGCAGGGGGTGAGCTCACTCTGTAACCATGTGATGGATGAGGTAACACGGGCTGTGTCAGCAACACTGCCAAGGGATGAGCTAATCTATTCAGCAGGGCTCCCTAAGGAGCTGGAATACCTACACTATCATCCTCAGCAGACTGACTGAGGTCCACACAAGCTGAAGCAGCAGGCTAGGTTTTTAATTGGTTTGGGCACATGGAAGAACTGACTTTATAGAGAGTGCCTTCCTGAGAGGAAACTCCCTCGTGATGTTAACATAGCCTTGGAAACATATTTTTCCACATCTCATGGGCCAGTCCTGTCTGGACTATGACTCACCTTAAATCCAAGGTACTAAATGTTTTTGCTAGCACTTTCCTATTCTGCAAGCACTGAGTTGGTGGGAAGTTTCCATAGGAAACTTATTGCTAACTATGTGGATGGTTACATCTGATTCTGGGATTCCTTGAAGCCTAGCTAGTGAGTTTCCCTAGGACATTTCTCCCCAGCTTTTTTTTTTTTTTTTTTTTATGGAGTCTTGCTCTGTCACCCAGGCTGGAGTGCAACGGTGCATTCTCGGCTTACTGCAACCTCTGCCTCCTGGGTTTAAGCGATTCTCCTGCCTCAGCCTCCTGAGTAGCTGGCATTACAGATATGTGCCACCACGCCCAGCTGATTTTTGTATGTTTAGTAGAAAAGGAGTTTCACCATGTTGGTCAGGCTGGTTTTGAACTCCTGACCTTGCGATCTGCCTGCCTCGGCCTCTCAAAGTGTTGGGATTACAGGCATGAGCCACCATACCTGGTCTCTCTTCTTTTTTTGAGATTGGGTCTTGCTACATTGCCCAGGCTGGTCTTGGACTCCTGGGCTCAAGCCATCCTTCTGCCTCAGCCTCCTGCGTGGCTGAGACTACAGGTGAGCAGTTACCAAGACTGGCTAGAACACTTCATTTTGGCGTCCCTGCCCACTCCCAGTCCCTGACATACTAACCCAGTGCCTGGTATCCTCAGACATCAGGAAGGGTATCTTGAACTGACCTACCTGTAAATGGGGGCTCACCCATCCTCAAAGCTTAGTCTCTAGCCATAGGCCCTGTGCTGACTAACAAGAATTGCAGTCTGCTTAGAATAGATGTGCTTGGCTGGGCACTGTGGTTCAGGCTGTAATCCCAGCACTTTGGGAGGCCAAGGTGGGCGGATCATGAGGTCAGGAGATTGAGACCATCTTGGCTAACACGGTGAAACTCCATCTCTAGTAAAAATACAAAAAATTAGCCGAGTGTGGTAGCATGCACTTGTAGTCCCAGCTACTTGGGAGGCTGAGGCAGGAGAATCACTTGAACTCAGGAGGCAGAGGTTGGAGTGAGCTGAGATAGTGCCAATGCACTCCAGCCTGGGAGCCAGAATGAGACTCCAT
>NW_016107805.1:1303159-1310959 GCF_001604975.1 Cebus imitator | reverse complement strand
AAAAAAAAAAAAAAAAAAAAAAAAAGAAAAAGATGTGCTTAAACCTTGCCCCTGGGGAAGAGGATATAAGAGATTCCCAAGTAATCATCTACTTCAGGAGAGTTGGACTTGCTAAACCTGCTCCTGAGAGCATTTTGGGAAGCTAAAGGCTGAGGCCTGAACTCCCTGGGAGGATGCTACAATGGGGCCAATTCTGCTGTTCCGGGAACACTCTGACAACCAAGGAGGACCAGGAAGCTTAACACCTTGGGTCTTTAGTAGAAGACTAAAGTTCTTTAGCTCCCTGAGAACCAGACAAGTGTTTAGCACCACCCTGCTCAAGGAAGAGCTTTGCACTTTAGAAGTCCCAGCAAATCCTTCAGGCCAGGCTGACAGCACTGGACAGTGCCTGTGGGATCTGACAGTGCAGTATAGGGTGACCCTCTTAGACCAGGAGCTATCAAACAGAGATTTGTTCAGTCTCCTGAAGGCTACACAGGTTGGAAAAGATGTCATAGCGGGGCATCTGCAGAAATAGGCAGCAGACATGCAGGGCCAATTGGAAAGGCCTCTGCCACCAGCTACTCGTCTCTAGGAAGGATTCTGTCCTGCAGGAGCTTATCCAGCGGTTGCCAATCCTGGCTGCACACTGGACTCATCTGGGGGTGTCTAAAAAATAGCTATTCCTGGGCTGTATGCCCAAAGATTCTCATTGGTCTGGGCATGGGGTCTGGCACAGGTATCTTAGAAAAAATTTCCAGTTGGGTGTGATGGCTCATGCCTGTAATCTCAGCACTTTGGGAGGCCGAGGCTGGTAGATCACGAGGTCAGAAGATCGGGACCATCCTGGTCAACATGGTGAAACCCCGTCTCTATTAAAAATACAAAAATTAGCTGGACGTGGTGGTACATGCTTATAGTCCCAGCTACTCGGAAGGCTGAGGTAGGAGAATTACTTGAACCAGGGAAGTGGAGGTTGCAGTGAGCCGAGATCACGCCAGTGCATTCCAGCCTGGCGACAGAGCAAGACTGTCTCAAAACAAACAAACGAACAAATTCCCCAAGTAGAAGCACTCAGTTAAAACATGGTTTAGAGCAGGAGATTCTCAGATGATTTGGAAGACAGGAAGGTGGAAAATTACAGAGGAAGAGAGGGGGCTAGATGAGAAGAAATTATGTTCCTAGGTCTCTTTGGGGAGTGAGAGGCCAAGTGCTACTTGGGAGGTACCAGTATTTGCGGAGAATTGAGAAAATCCAGTAGGCTGGCTCTGAAGGGTACAGACACCTGGTAACACCACTTGATTCACGTGGGGGTGGACAGTGGGCAATGTCTAACTTCCCTTCCTTTGACAGGGACATCAATTCTCCTTCTGGACTGCTTTCCACTTTCATAAAACAGAGCAGTTGCCTCCCACCTGCACCCTTTCCCTCTTCTGCCCTCCTCATTCGTGCCCTTGACTGTGCTGTACAGAGATGGAGCTCTGTGTCCAGAGTGCATGGGTCTTATTTAAAATCCCGCCAACTTGGGAGCAGGTCTCTGCTCATTTCTGGTCCAACCGTCTCTGTTAAGACATTCGATTTGGCTTTAAGAGGGCAAGGAGGAGGATGAATAAAGATCTTTGTGTGTGAATGGCCCCCTTCAGGCTTCCGTGGAGCAGAGGGCAGGATGTGCTGGCTGCTTGGCGGGTGTCTGGCATTTGAATTTGGGTATGTTTTTACCCTCCAGGCTGCTGCCATCGTCACAGCCCAGCCGCTGCGACCCCCTGGCAGACAACCCCAGACGCTCGCCAGCCACGCATAACTGAGCTCCTGCTCTTTCTCAGTGTTTTCCTCTTCTCCAGCTTGGCCCCTTTGGTTGTTTTCTGAGCCCTTTTGTGATGTCCAGAGACTGAAAAGCTCTCTGTTATCTACCCATCCTCTTGCTTCTGCACTCTTGGCTGAGTGTTCTCAGATTTTCTCCCAGCTTCCTAGTAGGATTTTGTGTTTCTTCTCCCATTTTTGGTGCTGTCCCTAAGGCTGAACCTGGAACAGAATACTCCTCTTAATTTCCGTTGGATTAGTTCTTCTCATGTGTCTTGGGTACTTAGGAGATATATTACTGTGTGTTCAAGTACAGCTACAAGACAAATTTTCTGAAAGCTAGAGGAATTGAGAAGGTGCTAGATGTGGGTGCAATAAACAATCTGGGCCAGGAAGAGCCGGACTGTTCAGTGAGACTCAGAAGTGCCAAATATCACTGCTCTGAAATCAGGGAAATGGGTATGTGTCTCTGATCATAGGAGAGGAGCACCTGGCTGGTGAGAACTGGAAGGCTTTGCAGGACTTTACGATTTAGCAAGGCAAGTCACACTTGCTCTTAGTGGTCTGGGTGACAGTGGAGCCCATCGGGCTGGGTGTGAGTTGTTAGAGATGGGAACGAGGTAAAGCAAAGCTATGCCAGTGCACGTGGGATGTGTTACCCACAGGAGGAGATCGCAGGGGCATGGAAATACTATCTTCTGCTCTTATTGGCATTTTTCAAATCAGAAATATCTGCATTGGCACTTTGGCTAATTTTAGGCAGTGATTATTTTTCTTTAGTTAATGGTGCTTTCTTTTTTGGAGTTTTGTTTTTTATTTTACTTGAATTATCAGTTTGTCAGCAGTGCAGGGAGACACAGAAAGGGGTTTTCATCGTTTCTATAGATTTTTCTTTTCTTTTTTTGAGACAGGCTCTCACTCTGTTATCCAGGATGGAGTGCAGCGGTACACTCATGGCTCACTGCAGCCTTGTCCTCTAGGGTTCAAGAGATCCTCCCAACTCAGCCTCCCAAGTAGCTGGAACTACAGGCACATACCACCATGCCTGTCTAAGTTTTAAAACTTTTTTGTAGAGGCAGGGTCTCCCTGTGTTGCCTAGGCTGGTCTTGAACTCCTGGACTCAAGTGATCCCCCTGCCTTAGCCTCCCAAAGTGTTGGGATTACATGTGTGAGCCACTGCACCCATCCATAGATTGTTTTCTTGTTTTTGTTTTTTGTTTTTTTGAGACAGAGTTTTGCTCTTGTTGCCCAGGCTGGAGTACAGTGGTACGATTTTGGCTCAATGCAACCTCCGCCTCCCAGGTTCAAGCAATTCTCCTGCCTCGGCCTCCTGAATAGCTGGGATTACAGGCATGGGCCACCACATCCGGCTAATTTTGTATTTTTAGTAGAGATGGGGTTTCTCCATGTTGGTCAGGCCGGTCTCGAACTCTCGACCTCAGGTGATCCACCCACCTCGGCCTCCCAAAGTGCTGGAATTATAGGTATGAGCCACCGTGCTTGGCCCATGGGTTAGGTTTTAAAGGTGGGGATATTATGCCTTTAAAGGACTGGGAGAAACTAACATGCAAAGTATCCTAAGGGTGAGGTGAACCTGGGGCTTGTAGAACTTCCAAAGTCATTCCTTCTAGAGCAACCATTAGTACTGGTCTTGGAGATTTTATTCTTTTGTTTACATAAATGAAAATAATTTCCTCATAAAACAAGGGATTTCAGATTTGGCGCCGCTTCAGAGCAACCATACATAAAAGTAGGAAACTCATTATTTATAGGCAAAGGAAGAAATTGTTCTCAAAACTCCTGAAATTGGCCTTGGAGCTGCTGTTTATGCCTCCCTCATCCTTGCTTTTTGGGTACATTCTTAGGGAGTCCCTTTAACAAAATGTGTGGCTTTTAGGAAGCTGGACGCTTCAAAGATGATGAATGGATCTCTGAACCTGGCTAAGGCAGCAGAGTTCAAACACCAGGACAATGCTTTTTCACAAACACCGGCTGCTTGTCAACAAGGGGAAGAGGTAGAAAGTATTCCCGGTTTATCTAGTACATGGGAAAGGATTATGGTCTCTGAGCCAGTAAATCAGCTGAAATGACACTTGAAGACTTAAAAAAAAAAAAAAGGTAAAAAAGTGAAAAGCTTTTTACTTTTTTTTGCTTTGAAAAAGCTCAAAGTAAACTCAGAGAAAATAAGAACAAGACCTCTTGGGATATGTATGACTTTGACCTGTCTCCAAATTTCCTCCCCATATTCGTGGGAGCTTGGCCCCTGTGAAGAACAGGGAGTCATAGTCTGTAGAACAGAGAAGAGAAGATTAATCTCATTCACTAAAAATTCCTGGGTAATTTTTTTTTTGAATCAGTGAGGAGCATTTTAACTTACAGAAACATAAGGAATAATAATTCTATAAATATTTCATAAGGTTAGTACTAGCTAGCTTTCCTCAAGGGTATGTAATGTGCTGAGAAGATGAATAAAGAACAGATCTTTCTGGAACATACTGATCATCATATGTTAAACTGGGCTGAACAGAGGTTCAATTCATAATAATTAGGGAACATCAAAAAAATAATGTCAGAGGCATCAGGTTACTTGACTTCAAACTATACTACTAGCACTATGGTAACCAAAACAGCATGGTACTGGGACAAAAACAAATATGTAGACCAATGGAACAGAATAGAGAGCCTGGAAATAAGGCTGCACACCTACAACCATCTGATCTTTGACAAAGATGAGAAATACAAGCAATGGGGAAAAGACTCCCTATTCATTAAATGGTACTGGGATAACTGGCTAGCCATCTGCAGAAGACTGAAGCTGGACTCCTTCCCTACACCATATACAAAACTTAACTCAAGATGGATCAAAGACATAAACGTAAAACCTCAAACTACAAAAGTCCTGGAAGACAACCTAGGCAATACCATTCTGGACACAGGAACAGGTAAAGATTTCATGACAAAGACACCAAAAGCCATTGTAACAGAAGCAAAAATTGGCAAATGGGATCTAATTAAACTTACGAGCTTTTGCACAGCAAAAGAAACTATCAACAGAGTAAACAGACAATCTACAGAATGGGAGAAAATATTTGCAAACTATTCATCTGACAAAGGTCTAATATTTAGCATCTATAAGGAATTTAAATAAATTTACAAGAAAAAAACAACCCCATTAAAAAGTGGGCGAAGGACATGAACAGACACTTTTCTAAAGAAGACATACACGTGGCCAACAAGCATACGAAAAAAAGCTTAACATCGCTGATCATTAGAGAAATGCAGATCAAAACCACAATGAGGTACCATCTTACATCAGTCAGGATTGCTATTATTAAATAGTCAAAAAAACAACAGATGCAGGCAAGGTTGCAGAGAAAAGGGAACACTTACACACTGTTGGTGGGAGTGTAAATTAGTTCAGCCATTGTGGAAAGCAGTCTCAAAGAGCTAAAAACATAAGTACCATTTGATACAGCAATCCCATTCCTGGGTATATACCCAGAGGGATATAAATCATTCTACCATAAAGACACATGCATAGGAATGTTCACTGCAGCGCTTTTCACCATAGCAAAGACACGGAATTAACCTAAATGCCCATCAACGACAGATTGAATAAAGAAAATGTGGTGCGTATATACCATGGACTATTATGCAGCCTTAAAAAAGAATGAGATCATGTCTTTTGCAGGAATGCAGATGGAGCTGCAGGCCATTATCCTCAGCAAATTAACGCAGGAGCAGAAAACCAAATATCACATGTTCTCACTCATAAGCAGGAGTTAAATGATAAGAACTCATGAACACAAAGAAGGGAACAACAGACACTGGGGTCTACTTGAGGATGGAGGGTAGGAGGAGGAAGAGGAGCAGAAAAGATAACTATTAGGTACTAGGCTTAATACCTGGGTGATAAAATAATCTGTACAACAAACCCCCATGACACGAGTTTATCTATGTAACAAAGCTGCACAAGTACCCCCAAGCCTAAAATAAACCTTTTTTTTTTTTAAAAAAAAGTATATTTAAAATTAAAAAAGAAAAATATCACCTAATCATCATCAACTTTAATATGTATCCCTATAATGAGAGCACTAATTTCTATTACTGCTTAGCTGAATTCATTCCTTAAGGGGAAATTTCTATAGTAAATGGTATAAAAGGTGAGAAAGGTCTACAATCATACTAACTAAATCACATTTCAGCACTGTATGGCATTAAGCGGGTGAAACATGGAATGGATTAATTTGTTCCAGTCCATCATGAACTAAATGCTGTGCTGGCTTACATGAGGAATAGAGAGATGATAGAGTTGGACTCCTGTCCCATAGGGAGTTACAATCAGGAAGTGAAGACAGACAAGTATACATGCAATTATAATACAGTGAAGTGCTACCTGCCCTACAATAGAAATACAAATATAAAAAATAATCTCCTGGGCTGTATTCCCAGAGTTCCCAGACAAATAGGGTCTGGCTGCTTGTTCTCGAGTCCAATAACAAGATGCAGACAGACTGGGAAGGAGGGAGTTTATTTCTGCAACCAGTTACAGGGAGAAGGTCCAAGAAACTCACCAGATCAACTCAAAGTTACAAGTTTTCCTTTAGCTTATATGTACAATTCAAGCTCTATGCCTACTTGTGGGAGTGTTTCTTAATCTGATTTTAACTATGGGTCTATGGGTAGGAAAGTTTCTTAAGTGGGTGTTGGTACACCCACTTGCTCTGCACCAAGACTCTTGGTACAGAGTCTTGCTCTGTTGCCCAGGCTGGAACACAATGGCGTGATCTCGGCTCACTGCAACCTCGGTCTCGTTCAATGATTCTCCTGCCTCAGCCTTCCGAGTAGCTGGGATTACAGGCATGTGCCACCATGTCCAACTAATCTTTTGTATTTTAAGTAGAGATGGGGTTTCACCATGTTGGTCCGGCTGGTCTTGAACTCCTGACTTCATTATCCACCCGCCTCAGCCTCCCAAAGTGCTGAGATTACACGCATGAGCCACTGCCCCTGGCCATTGGTGCATGCTTTTATCACTCCATCAGGTTTGAGGTTGAGGAAGTCCAGGTAAGGTTCTAATGGGTTTGTTTTTGCATTCGAGCTTTCTTCCTCAGGCACCAGTTTCCCCAGTTCATTATCCACTTTTTTCTACTTCTGCTTTAATGTTTAACTTACACATTCATCATTACAGCAAAGTGCTTATGAAGATCCAGCCTGCTATACCAGCACTTTGGGATGCCGAGGTGGGAGAATCACTTGAGCCCAGGAGTTTGACACCAGCCTGGGAGCCTGGGCAATACAGTGAGACCCCATCTCTAAAAAATAAAATATAAATTAGCCAGGCATGATGGTGTGCCCTGTAGTTCCAGCTAATCAAGAGGCTGAGGCAGGAGGACTACTTAAGCCTGGGAGGTCAAGGCTGCAGTGAGCTATGACTGCACCACTGTTCTCTAGCCTGAATGACAGGGCAAAAATAAAAAATAAATAAAAATAAAAATAAAAACCCTGTAGTCCCCACTACTCGAGAGGCTGAGCTGGGAGGATTGCTTAAACCCAGGAGTTTGAGGCTGTAGTGCGTGTGATTGTGCCTGAGAGTAGCCACTGGACTGCAGCCTGGGGCAACATAGTGAGACCTCATCTCTAAAAAAAAAAAAAAAAATCTTACTGAGTAGGTCAGAACTAAATTCATGAAAGGGGAAATGGGCTTTCAAAAGTTAAAAATGGTGGGTGGGGATAAGTAAGAAAATTTCAGGCAAGGTGATCAGTATGTTCAAGATGTGGGAATACTGTGTGTGCCAGGTGCTGTGGCTCACGCCTGTAATCCCAGCAATTTGGGAGGCCGAGGCGGGTGGATCACGAGGTCAGGAATTCGAGACTGGCCACGATGGTGAAATCTCATCTCTACTAAAAATACAAAAATTAGCTGGGTGTGGTGGTGGGCACCTGTAATCCCAGCTCCTCGGGAGGCTGAGGCAGGAGAACTCCTTGAACCCCGGAGGCAGGTCCATTTTGATTTGCAGC
>NW_016107805.1:1293038-1302859 GCF_001604975.1 Cebus imitator | reverse complement strand
TATATATATATATATATATATACAGTATATATTAATACTCTGTATATATATGTGTGTGTATACACACACCCCTCTGATAAAATCTATTTTGTAAATTAGGCACAGTAAGAGATTAACAACCATAACTAATAATAAAATAGAACAACTCTAACAATACACCAACTTTATTATTCTTGCACTTTGGGGCCATTGTTAAGTAAAATAAGGGTTTCTTGGAACATGAGCACTGTGATACCATGACAGTCAATCTGATAACCGAGGCATCTACTGACTGACTAATGAGTGGGTGGCGTCAACATCTTGGACACCCTACACAAAGGGGTAATTCACATCCTGGCCTGGACAGAGCTGGATGGGGTGAGATTTCATCACACTCCTCAGGACTGTGTGAAATTTAAAATCAGAATTCGTTTGTTTTTGGAATTTCTCATGTAATATTTTCATACCCAGGTTGACTATAAATAACTGAAACTGTGGAAAGCAAAACCATGATGAAGGCAGGCTGCTGTACTTTACATTAATAATGGGCTTTACACCTCACAGAGAAGTTTTTTACTTTTTTAAAAATAATGAGACAGGGTCTTGCTATGTGGCCAGGCTGGTCTCAAACTCCTGGGCCCAAGCAATCCTCCTGCTTCGGCCTCCCAAAGTGCTGAAATTACAGGTGTGAGCCACAGTGCCTGGCCTCACAGCAAGTTTTTATATCCATGACTTCATTTTGATTTTCCTAGCAATCTTGTGAGAGAAGCCAGTCATTTTACAGGTAAAGAAATTGAGGTTAAGTGAGGCTAAATGTCTTGTGTGAGGTCACACGGACTGGAAATGGGGTTGGTAGGTCACGAATTTAGGTTTTCTGAGTCCAAACCCAGAGCCTCCCTCATGCAGGGTTAGGGTTCGGGTTCGGGTTAGGGTTATGCCTCGCTACACAATCTGTATAGCTGGGGTGTTCCGTCTCATTTTGCTTTGTTGGAGAGTGAGGTGTTTGGGGAGAAGAAAACAGAATCTTAAGAACTGTAGCCTAGACTAGATTACAGAGGTTTCCAATGTCAAGCCAAGGCAGTTAGTTATGTCTACAAATTACCAAAATAGAAAAACAAGAGAGTAAAAGCATGCATATATTTTGGGGAAAAGGCTACATATTGCTAGAATCATAAACGGAGGTCATGGCTTACTATTTGCACACAGTCTGAAATGTTTGAGGTGTTATCTGAGTGGTATAAGTAGCTTAGACTTGCAACCCCACATAGGTGAGAATCATCCTCCTTCTCCTGAGTGCTGGGTGGTGGATAACCCCATTGTGGCCAAATGGCTAATGTCCTACCCACATCTTAGAACAAAGTGATCTGAGAACTCCAGCCCTTTTTATTTGATTTTAATGTTTTCAATTAGTGTTTAATGTGAAAATCAGTATTTGAAAATATGCTTCATGTTTTGTCTTGCAAATTACTAAAAGAATGCCATATGCCATAGAATTACCTTGGATGGCAGGAATCCTAGGAAAACTTTAAAAATCAATGTTAACACTTGGTAAATACTCCTGGGAAAAATATTTTCTCTCTGGGATTTGAAATGTTTTAGATTTACATTTTCCTCTTGAGAAAAACTTTCTAACTACCAGGAAGAAGGTAATGGTCCTGAATAAATATATTTACTAAACTGTAAAATCCAGAACAGATAAGATCGGGTTCTGAGTAGCTTTTCCCAGCCTCATTTCTTGCCTCTTCCCTCCTGAACCCTGAGCTCCAGCCATAATAAACTTCCTGTGACTCCTCAAGCATGTCTTGCTCTCCCTAGCCCCTCGCCTTTGCACATGCCATTCCTTTTCCTAGAATATTTCTCGCATTTCCCACCCCGCCCTACCTTTGCTTGGTTAACTCCTAGATATCCTTTGTATCTCAGATTAGTTTCCTTTTTGTTTGACAAACCTCCCTTAACCCTTCCTCACCCCTCTTCACTCCTGAATCCAGCCCCTCCAGCTTAGAATGGGGTCCTGGTTCTTACATGGCTCTGTCTTATCATAGCATTTTCACAATGCATTGAAATTGTCTGCATATCGTGGGCTCAGTGCTGCTAAGGACCATCAATTTATTCTCTCTAATTCTTTTCTGTGATCCAATGCCTGGCGCTGGTAATCGGCACCAAGCAGGTAATCAAAATCTGCTGAGTAGTTGAGTGAACCAATGTTACTACCAAAATACACACCACTTAGCATTTTCCTATGAAGGTTTAAATAGCAAGAGTTTAGGAACCATTCCAAGAAACTGGCTTTTGTTGTTGATCATTGAAAAGATTTTCAGGGAACTCAGGACTATGCTAGACATAGCTAGCTATGACTACTTTTATTTCAGTTTGTACAAGGGCATAGTTTAGCATTTGGAAAAGATTAAAGTGCAGAGATTTTGATTAACTGTGACCTATTTAAAAATTGGTCCTCAGCCATTCGTAGGTACAAACAGGTCAATGTTTGGGTAATGCCCTTTTTATGTTCCTGACTCAGCCACTCAACTAGAGCAATAAAATGACCACAGTTGCTGATTCGCAATTTTTACCCTAATACTAACATAGATCATAAGTTAAATATCTATAAAACAGAAGCAATTTCACCTAAAAACTTAAGATAAAACCCAGGAGATAAAAGATAAACACTGTAGCAAAATATTCCTTTGTCAATTTATAAAATTTAAAAATTGGAGGTTAAGCGGTCAGATTTTTTAGTGGGAGAAAGCAGAGTGACGATTAGAACAAACTCTAAAACTGCAGGCCAGCCGGAAGTGCCGGTTTTCAAGATGGCGGCCGCCTGGTGCTCCAGTCTGTCTGCTCCGGAGGCCGTGACTGTCAGACTCCTTGGTGTCCTATGGGTAGTCTCAGTCACCACAGGACTCTGGGGGGCTGTTGCCACCTCTGCCGGGGGCGTGGAGTCGCTTAAGTGTGAGGGCCTCAAAGTGGGACAATATCCTTGGTGGGGAACACCCCCTTTGGAGGCCAGGTAGAGTTGGGGTTGCAGATCCAAAAACAAATGAAGCTACGCAAGAATCAGTTAACTGTACAAACCACACAGCTCATGTTTCATGTTTTCCAGCACCCAACATAACTTGTAAGTATTCCAGTGGCAATGAAACACATTTTACTGGGAATGAAGTTGGTTTTTTCAAGCCCATGCCTTGCCGAAATGTAAATGGCTATTCATACAAAGTGGCAGTGGCATCGTCTCTTTTTCTTGGATGGTTGGGAGCAGATCTATTTTACCTTGGATACCGTGTCTTGGGTTTGTTAAAGTTTTGCACTGTAAGGTTTTGTGGAATCGGGAGCCTAATTGATTTCATTCTTATTTCAATGAAGATTGTTGAACCTCCAGATGGAAGTAGTTACCTTATAGATTATTATGAGACCAGACTTACAAGACTATTACTAATGAAACATTTAGAAAAACACAATTATATCCGTAAACATTTTTAAAATGAAACAGATTTGAGCCACCTTGATTTTAATAACTTCTAATATGCAGATTTAATGTATCCTCATATATAATCTTTAATGTAAAGATTTCCCTTTTTTCCTTCATATACATTTTATGAGTTCTGTATAATTTTTTGGGGTTTTTGTCTTGTTGATTTAGTTAAAAGTATATTATTCTGAGATTTATTTAATAAGACTTTCTTTGAGAGTTGTATAATAGTGTTTCTTGGGCTTCTGTCTCTATGAGAGATAGCTTATTACTCTGATACTCTTTAATCATTTAGAAAGGCAAGTTGCCACTTGTCGTTTTTGTTTCTGAAAAATAAAAGTATAACTTATGCACAAAAAAACTAAACAAAACAAAAAAACCTGCAGGCCAGCGTGATGGCTCACACCTGTAATTCCAGGACTTCGGGAGGCCAAGGTGGGCAAATCCCTTGAGTCCAGGAATTTGAGAGCAGACTGGGCCACATGGTAAAATCCCATCTCTACTAAATAAATAAATAAATAAATAAATAAGCAGACAAGCTATGCATGATGGCATGTGCCTGTGGTCCCAGTTACTTGGTGGGCTAAGGTGGGAGGATCCCTTGAGTCCAGTGATCTTCCCACCTCAGAAAGTTGCAGTGAGTTGAGATTGCACCACTGTACTCCAGCCTGGGTAACTCAAAAACAGACAAACAGAACTGCAGAAGGGCAAGTCTGTGTTGACAAGCAATATTTTTGTATTGGGAAAATGGATTTAAAAGAAATGGTCAGCAAAGCATAAGCCTCAGTTATACAAAGATGTTAGGAACATTTGTATGATTTTAAGAGAAAATACCAACTTAGATTTTATTTCCCAGCATGAAAAAATTGCTGGTTCCACAAAGCAGAGGGAAATCTCTTAGTTACGTGCAGATCCTTTCTA
The DNA here is from genome assembly GCF_001604975.1 of Cebus imitator. NCBI lineage: Eukaryota > Metazoa > Chordata > Mammalia > Primates > Cebidae > Cebus > Cebus imitator. The sequence continues at coordinate 1,298,493 of NW_016107805.1, read as the reverse complement.
ATGAGTTGAGTGGCAAGAGAAAGGATAGAGATTCTCCTCTTGTGGTAGATAAATCCTTCTCTACTAATTTTGGAGTATAATATTTTTATATTCCTAAATTATGGCATAGCCAATGAACTTGAGCCTTAGAAGCATCCTGAGATCCATCTTGACCAAATCTCTTATAGAAGAGGCCCCAGGGATTAGATATTGGCCTAAGCTCATTCCTAGATAACGGCAGAAAAGGAACTAGAATTATATGAATTCAACTTCTTATACTTTATTTATATTATTTATTTTTATTTTTTGAGACAGAGTCTCGCTCTGTCACCAGGCTAGAGTTCAGTGGCGCGATCTCGGCTCACTGCAACCTCCAACTTCCTGGTTCAAGCTATTCTCCTGCCTCAGCCTCCTGAGTAGCTGGGATTACAGGCACACACCACCACGCCCAGCTAATTTTTGTATTTTTTAGTAGAGATGAGGTTTCACCATGTTGGTCAGGATGGTCTCAGTCTCCTGATCTCATGATCTGCCTACCTCGGCCTTCCAAAGTGCTGGGATTACACGCTTGAGCCACTGTGCCCAGCCCCAATTTCTTGTACTTTATTAATAACACAGCAAAAACATGATCTGTTCTGAATCAGGTGGCTGTCATGTAAACAGTGTGAAGCTGAGAGATTAGGAAGGCACTGAGAAAAGCCATTTAGCCTCCACAGCTCCACTGCCTAGGCAGATGGTCAGCAGACAGTTTAGAGGTGGGAGTATTTCCAATTTGCATGAATAAAACATGGACAAATAAGATAAGGCTGGCTCCGGGAAAGTAATTCCCACAGTTCCCCTGAGCCTTGGATTTGGAAACTGTAGCCCATCCTTGAATTAGGGAACATCACAAATGGTTCTGGGGAGAACTCTCCATGTGGCCTCAGCCCACGTTTGGAGATGGGTCAAGGCCCCAGGTGCCGGCTTGCCCACAAGCTAAGGCTGAGACAGTAAAAGAAAAAAGTCCTCCCCAAACACACACATAAGCAAAACCCATCTTCCTGTGTTCTCTGCCAAGAGAGCGGGAGCAAAAAAGATGAGTTTGGGACTCTGATTCATCCATCAAGACAGATAAACTCAGTCCATGGAGGTTAGGAGGGCAATTTATAAAGCAAACAAAAGTTGAGTTTTGGAAAGGGGCTGTGGAGAAAATAAAGATGACATCCTGGGAATTTAACTCCATGATGAGAAGCAGCAGCTCACTCTTGACGCGTGGAGTACTGAAAATGACAACAGGCAAACACCCTCAAAAGGCAGTTTCAGAGGCTCTCCCACCAAGATGTCAGCCCTCCTCCCAATCCACAAAAATGTGCAGTTTGGGTTCCGAGCTAGTGTCCTGCTGAGCTGAAGGAGCATCTCCAGTGGAGAAGAGGGCCTGGTGGCACCGTTCCATTTCAGCAGCAGCAAACGAAGCTCTGATTGGTATAAGGTACTTCCTCCAGCAGTGCCAAGCTCCAGGGCTGGCCTGGGGCATCCACCCTTGCTCCCTGGTCAAAGCCACTGTCTTTACCTGCATCACTTCTCTGCTGGCCTCCTGGCCTCATCCTCAGTAAATCTCTGACACGTCTTTGAGCTACTGACTCCATTCCTGTTACCTCTCTCCGTTCCATGGGCCTGGCTCCCAGAGGATGCTCAGGGTTGCCTGGCCAGGTGTTCCTTTGCCCCCTCCCCCATCTCCAGCTCCGGCACTGACCATAGCTGTGACTCTGTGCTCACACTCAATACACTCACTTTCTTTGTCCCTGAACATCACTAGAATATCTGGCTAAGGTCCTGTCCACCCTTCTAGTGGCATGGGTCTTCCGCCCCTTCATCAAATCCCCCCTTTTTAGGTGGAGCTAATTTTGCTCCCTGCAAGTGTGGGCTGTACTTAGTGACTTACTCTGGTGACACACTTCAGCAGAATATAGTGGGAGGACAGTGCATGACTGCAGCTTCTTGCTTGCTTTTTGTGGGATCAGTTGCTCAGGGAGAAGCCAGTTGCCGTGCTGTTAGGATGCTCAAAGAGCACAAAGGAGAGGTCCGTGTTATGAGGAGCTGGGGCCTCCTGACAACGGCCATGTCAGTGAGTCAATCCAAAGCCAGGACAAAGTTCCTGGTGACATACTGACCGCAGCCTCATGGAACTCTCCAGCCCAGAACCACAAAACTAAGCTACTCCAAAGTTTTTGACCCACAGAAACTGTGTGAGATGGCAAATATTTATTACTGTTTTAGGTTACTAAGTTTTAGGCTAATTTATTATGTAGCAGCAAACAACTAGTATATATTCTTTTAGTTTTAATTTTTTTTTTTTTTTTTTGGCCCCCCGTCTTCTTTTTTTTTCTTTTTTTTTTTTTTATTGCATATTTTCTGTTCTTTCCTCCCTCCGCCTCCTGGGTTCAAGTAATTCTCCTGCCTCAGCCTCCTGAGTAGCTAGGATTATAGGCATGTGCCACCATGCCCAGTGAAATTTTGTATTTTTAGTAGCGATGGGGTTTTACCATTTTGGTCAGGCTGGTTTCAAACTCCTGACCTCAGATGATCCACCTGCCTCAGCCTCCCAAAGTGTTGGGATTACAGGCATGAACCTCCGCCCCTGGCCTTACTTGTTTTAAAAGAAGGGAAAAATGAATAATACAACATCTTTGAACTTTCTCCATCATCAGCTAGAGTTCTTTCTTAATAATTATAATCTCTTTTTGGAACTTTTTTTTTTTTTTTAATCTGTTTTTAGTCATAAAGTCTTCTCTCCAAGAGTTAGGGTAAAAACCAAAAACAGGCCAGGCATGGTGGCACTTTGGAAGGCTGAGGCGGGCGGATCATGAGGTCAGGAGATCAAGACCATCCTGGCTAACATGGTGAAACCCTGTCTTTACTTAAAATACAAAAAATTAGCTAGGGCATGGTGGTGTGCGCCCGTAATCCCAGCTAGTTGGGAGGCTGAGGCAGTGGAATTGCCTGAACCCAGGAAGCGGAGGTTGCAGTGAGCTGACATCACACCACTGCACTCCAGCCTGGGCGACAGAGACTCCATCTCAAAAACAAAAAACAAACAAACAAAAAAACACCCCACCAAAAGCAAAACAAAGTATCAATAACACAGACTCATAGAAGGTCCTCATGGATCAACAGTTATTTATATGGGAACATTATGACTTGACCCCAGGAAGATGTCTGCAATGATAATATATATTTTCAAGGGCCATTCTTAACCTGTTCTTTGCACCTGCCGTCCTAGAATCTTTTGTGTTACTTTCCTCATTATACAAAAACGAACTGGAACTTACATTCTCCCGGGACCCCCAAAACATAAGCCTTAACTGTGAGCATCTGAAACCTTAAATGGTCCATAGAAGACACAAGGGATGTTTTTTTTTGTGTGTGTTAGTTTTGTATTTACACTTTAAGAAATAATAAGTAAGATTAACTCATCATAACACAGATGTACCTGTAGGACACTATGCTAAGAGAAATAAGCCAGTCCCAGGAGAGCAAATATGACGTGATTCCATTTGTATGAGGTATCTAAAGTATTTAAACTTACAGACCCAGAATGGTGGTTGCCAGGGGTAAGGGAGAAATGAGTAGTTGCTATTCAATGGGTATAAAGTTCCAGAGATCTGCTGTCAACAATGAGCTGATAGTTAACAACACTGTACTGCACACTTAAGTTTGTGAAGAGGGCAGATTTCATATTATGTATTTTTTTATCTAACCACAAAACACATAAAGAAAAAACAGTGAGATTAAAATGACCTTATTCCACAATTCAAAGCAGTGATTGCTTTTTTGCAGCACTCCAGCACTTCTCCAATAGACCACCGAGTGTTGTATGCTCTTAAAAATTCCTCAAAACTAAAACAAAATGTTTTACTTTTTATTAAAAAACAACAACAAAAAAATGTTGCTCTCTTCTCCCTGGGGAATAATTGGCAAGGAGGGGAAAAAAGGTGGATATAATAAAATGTCTAAACCAAACATAAGGAGAAGAGGTTGCAATGACAAGAAATCTGGGAATCACTGATCTGGAGATATGTTGAGGTTTCGAAAGAAGTGGGCTTTAGGCTGGGAGTGGTGGCTGGTGCCTGTAGTCACAGCACTTTGGGAGGCTGAGGTGGGCAGATCTCTTGAGCTCAGGAGTTCAAGACCAGCCTGGGAAATACAGCGAAATTCTGTCTCTACAAAAAATATGAAAATCAGCCCTGTGTGGAGGTGCATGCCCATAGTCCTAGCTACGTGGGAGGCTGAAGTGGGAGGATCGCTTGAGCCTGGGAGGTGAAGATTGCAGTGAGCTGAGATTGTGCCACTGCACTCTAGCCTGGGTAACAGAGATACTGTCTGTCTTTTTTTTTTTCTTTTAAAGCAAGCTTTAACAAAAAATATCTGAGCATTTGAAATACTAACCTCCAGTCAAAGGGCTGACACCACCCGTTTACTAATTCCCCATATAGCAAAGACATGTAGACACAATACCAAGGGAAGTGGGGGAAACGGCAGCCAGTGACAAGTGACGACGATGAGCAATGAGCTAACATCATTTTCAGTAACGGCAGAAGAAAGTAAACGAGACTGCAATCCTTTCTTTTCCGTAGTGCATGGTTGGAGTCAAAAATGAAGAACATATAAATGGCAAAATCCTGTCATATCATTTCCCACAGAAAAAAGAAAATACCAAAAGATGGGACATGGCAAATGACAGGCTGAACTGCCACAGTGCACACATATGATTATCACTGCCAAGCAGTAAACCACGAATGGGATTAGTTGAAGGCACTGAGGGAAGTGAAAGGAAACTCTGGATATACAAGGAGAAAGGGATAGATTGTATTTAAATTTAGAACATGGGCTCATGCCCTCAAAGTTCACTGACAGCTAGAGCATGCTGTCTCTTCAGTCATTCCTCAACTGGTTACTTTTTTACAATAACAGCTAATTCTGTGAAGCTTTCCATGGCTACTTTTGGATGCAGGTCCCTTCTGAAGGACACGAGAGAAATGTGAAATCTGTAAGGAAGCCTTTCTGGCCAAGACTGGAGAAAGTCTCGGAGCCCCTCACCCAGTCATTAGGCCTAGAGGGTCTTTCATGGGTGGTTGAATTACTAGGTTGAATCACCAGGCTTACCCCTCCCAGGCCTCCCTCTAGGGGTGTTTTTAGGAGAAAGGAGACCTCATGTCTTTCCCTGGCATTGTTTCAAGATAGGATCTCATCAAAACACCTTGACTTGCCCAGTAAAAAAACCTCAGCTTAGTGGGGGAGATTGACCACCCATTTGGGAGGTCTTGGGCCATTTGTGGGGCTGGATGGAGAGGAAAAGAGAATCAAGACAGTAAATAGACGGAGTGATGGCTCATGCCTATAATCCCAGTGCTTTGGGAGGCCAAGGTAAAGAGAATTGCTGGGGCCAGGAGTTCAAGACCAGCCTGGGCAACATAGTGAGGTCTCGTCTCTACAAAAA
>NW_016107805.1:1279348-1292884 GCF_001604975.1 Cebus imitator | reverse complement strand
AAAAAAAAAAAAAAAAAGACAGCAAATAAGCAGAGGGAAAGTGGGCAGGAGCCGCACATTATGGAAACTTCTCATTATTAAGATTTCTATCTTTCTAGGTTGTTTACAATCTCTCACAACAAAATAAAATGGGACAAGATGTGGTGGCTCATGCCTGCAATCCCAGCACTCTGGAAGGCCAAGGCAGCTGAATGACTTGAGGTCAGCAGTTCGAGACCAGCCTGACTAACATGGGGGTGTGTGCCTGTAATCCCACCTACTCGGGAGGCTGAGTCAGGAGAATCGCCTGAACCCCAGAGGTGGAGGTTACAGTGAGTTGGGATCGTGCCACTCCATTCCAGTCTAGGTGACAGAGAGAAACTCCATCTCAAAAAAACAACGACAAAAAGCACCAAGATGGAAGGTCCTCAGTGGAAGCTATTCAGCATGAGCCCTCTGTAGATCTTGGAAATCTGAAATGAGTTTCCCTCTTTCTTCTAGAAGTTTTCCCAGAGTACCACATTTTCCCCTCAAAATGACTGGGAAAAATTCATTGTATAATATCTTATTAAGAAAGTAATTTTCTAAAGAGGCTGGTTTAAATAAAAACAAAAGCCAAATAAATATTCAGCTTATGTTTGACGAAGCTTTTCCTATTTCCTCTATCCTGTCCCCTCCCTCACAACTAAACAAAAAATTTGATTGTCTTATTATGTTAAAACATGGATTCAGTTTATCTATGCTTTTCCATTATGGCTAACAAATAAAAAAAGTACATTTCCTGCTGAAAATTGCATTTAACAAATCCCTTTGGGGACAGAAAAAAGTGCAAACTATTTAGAAAGATTAGTTTGTGGGAGGAAGAAGTCAGCTGCATATCACTCCTCTGTATTATCCTCTAGTTAAATGAGGTGGATGCCCCAGGCCACATTTATAATGATGTAAGGCTCTCAATCTCTTACTGCAGGCCTGAACCATAATTGTTCTCAAATCAAACATGCAATGTACAACCAAAAAGTTCAATAAGAAAACCTTTGTTTTTTCTTTTCAAAGTCTAAGACAACACAAGCCAACTCACAAGGGGCAATGACCACTGGGCACAAGGGATATTCAGTGTATTTTTCTATTTGATTAAGACTAATTCTAAAACATAAATGTGATCAAGCTTGTGGATCAGTGTTGAATGCTGTAATATACATCTCAATGTATTAAATAATTTATTGACATAAAACTGCTAATTATAAAGGCCAATTCATTTGAAGATGGGTTCCCTGGACCTATTCATTGTACACTAATTCCTATTTCTTCTGCTCTGAACACACCTGGCCCCCCAAGTTACTGAAGTCCCGAGGGTCCATGTGCATATGGTGGTGGCAAAGCCTGTCTGGAAGAAGTGTGTGAATCTGTATAAGGTATGGCATGAGCATATGTTGGTCAAAAGTGATGCCCATCAATGCATTACTCCAGGTCCTACTGAAGAAACTGTTTTGATTTATTGGGGAGAATGAAATACTTGGTGTTTACAAAGAATGTTCTTCCTGCTACAGCCTCTGGAAAGCCACTTCTAGTCAACCATTCAATTCCAGGCTGTTATTGAGTATACATAATCTCAGCAAGTCAAGAGAGGTCTATATGCATTAGGAGAGCAGGATCTGTCAGTAGGAGACCTTTTTGAGGCTTTACATATGGTGTGTCTATTTCATTTCTTCATCTGTGCTGACAACTAAGTTTGCAGTCAGTCTGGAATCATAGCTGGCTCTTAATCACTTGGGGTTAGACTAAGCAACCTGGATCTCTAACACTGACTGTGTTTCAACACACACAAGGAAATTGGGTCTCTTCTTCCCTGAGTGGTCACTGTGTGGGCAGTGTCCTCTAACAGCACACACGTGGCCATCAGGCTCTCTGCCCAGCGTAAGGGACTGATCTCAGTAGATATCAGAATAGGTCCAAGGGAGCCACATCAGCCTTACTGTGGCATATTTGGGCAGGGAGGCTAGCACGGTACTCAGGAAGGCAGGTTTCATAATGGGCTTTCAAAACTTTGGGTCTGCTTAGGAAGATTTGTCTTAAACAGCTTTTTTCCTGAGGACTGGGAACCTTGGCTGGGGTAAAGGAGGTGATTATATAAAAATGTCCTAGGCTTGGTGCAGTGGCTTATGCCTGTAATCCTAGCACTTGCGGAGGCCGAGGTGGAAGGATTGCTTGAGGTCAGAAGTTTGAGACCAGCCTGAGCAACATGGTGAGACTCCTTTTTTTTTTAAATTCAAAATTTTAAAAAATGTTTATTTTAGGTTTGGAGGTACATGTGAAGGTTTGTTACATAGGTAAACTCATGTCATGGGGGTCTGTTGTACAGATTATTTTATCACCCAGGTATTAAGCTTAGTACCCAGTAGTTATCTTTTCTGCTCCTCTTCCTCCTCCCACACTCCACTGTCAGGTAGACCCCAGTGTCTGTTGTTTCTTTTTTTGGGCTCGTGAGTTCTCATCATTTAGCTCCCACTTATAAGTGAGAACACATGGCATTTGATTTTCTGTTTCTGTGTTCATTTGCTGAGGGTAATGGCCTCCCGCTCCATCCATGTTCCCACAAAAGACATGATCTCATTCTTTTTTATGGCTGCAGATACCCCTATCTCTACAAAAAAATAAAAATTAGCCGAGTGTGGTGGGGTGCCCCTGTGGTCCCAGCTACTTGGGAGGCTGTGGCAGAAGGACTGCTTGAGCCCAGGAGGTTGATGACGCAATGAGCTGTGTTCACGCCGCTGCACTCCAGCCTGGGTGACAGAGGGAGACCGTGTCTCAAAATAATTAAACAGGCAGTTGCAGTTGTGTTAAGTTCCTATCTCTCTGCCAGTGCCACCTAGATGGCCTCTCAAAACCTTGATCCAGCCGCCACCAGCATTGCTGCTGCCTGTAAAGGAGCCACCCCCAGGGTGCCACCTGTTACCCTGTGGGCAAAAGGCTATAGCAGGAGCTGAGGATTTTCATGATGCCTAGTGACACAGGGATTTCTGCCTTCCCTGAATCAGCCCACCTTTTCAAAGGAGGGGGGACCATCCATGGAGCAGCTGGCATAGCATATGAAGACCTGAGGTATATGCTCTCCCTAGAACTCCCAGGGGCTACCCTTACAATGCACCCATGGTGAAGTTCCTCACGCCCTGCTACCACCCCAACATGGACACCAAGAGTAACATCTGCCCGGACATCCTGAAGGACAAGCGGTCTGCCCTGTATGATGTCAGGACTATTCCGCTCTCCATCCACAGCCCACGAGGAGAACCCAACATCGATAGCCCTTTGAACCTGCATGCTACTGAGTTCTGGAAAACCCCCCGTGGCTTTTAAGAAGTTCCTTAAAGAAACCTACTTAAAGCAGGTCACCAGCCAGGAGCCATGACCCAGGCTACCCAGCCTGTCCTTGTGCCATATTTTTAGGTTTTCCTTAGATGGTCTGTCCTTTCTGTGATTTCTGTATAGCACTCTGTATCCTGAGCTGTGGTATTATTTGTCTTTTAAGCCTCCAGTTGAATGCCTGTGATGTATATTAAATAAGTACATTTTGGGCTTGGCATGGTGGTGCACGTCTGTAATCCCAGCACTTTGGAAGGCTGAGAGGGGAGGATTGCTTGAGTTCCAGAGTTTAAGACCAGCCTGGGCAACACAGCAAAACTCTGTCTCTACAAAAAATACAAAAAATAAGCTGGACGTGATGGTATGTGCCTGTAGTTCCAGCTACTCGGGGTGCTGAGAGGTGGGAGGATTGAAGTTGAGGCTGCAGTGAGCTAAGATTCCTGCCACTGCACTCCAGCATGGGTGACACACACATCCCCCCCAAAATGCCCCAGAACTGGTCAAGATTACTAGTGTCTCTGGCTCATGAGGTCAGACTAGGATGGGCCTCTTCAAACAGCCCCCTGAAGCTTCCATGACTACACAGTTACTGGCCAGGCTACAGGCCAGCCCAGATGCCAGTATCATTGTCACCACCACCACACCACAGCCACAGCCCATTTGTGGAGAGCTTTCTAAAGTGTATTCTCTTATCCAGCCCTCAGCACAGTCCTGTGGAGTTGATCAGAGCAATCACAATCCCTATCACACAAAAATGACAGGAAAGGGAAGGGGGAAGACAGGAGGGCCTAGTGACTTTCCCAAGGGCAGCAGCTCACCTAGGAAGCCAGCTTCCAAACTCTGCCCATTGTACTCTGCTCTTTGGAAAATGCATTTTTTTAAAGACAGAATCTTGCTCTTTCACCCAGGCTAGAGTGCAGTGGGGCAATCCCAGCTCACTGCAACCTCCGCCTCCTGAGTTCAAGTGATTCTCCTCCCTCAGCCTCCTGGGTAGCTGGGATTACAGGTGACACCACCATGCCTGGCTAATTTTGGTATTTTTAGTGGAGATGGGGTTTTGCCATGTTGGCAAGGCTTGTCTTGAACTCCTGGCTTCAAGCGATCCACCTGCCTTGGCCTCCCAAAGTTTTGGGATTACAGGTGTGAGCTACCACCCCCGATCTGGAAAATTTACCTCTTACCCCAAACAAAACCATACTCCCCACTGACCATTGTCTCTTGCCGCTGAAGGTGTTAAAAAGTTAAAAAGCTGCAACTGATATCTGCCCTCTACTTTCCATTCAGGTACTACAGGCTTCACCCATTTCTCTCCTCACATGAGACACAAAAGAGCTTCCTCTCCAGCCTGTCTTCAGGGGCTTACGTCACTTTTGCATAGACTCTCCCATTTCTTTCCTCTCTCCCTTAAAGTTGGAGGAAGGCCCTTCTTTCATGGCATCCTTTGCCTTTGTCCTATTTATACCATTTGAAAACCAAGCTCTTTTAAACTCTTTTTCAGACAGCTTGCTTAAGTTTTTCAATTAAAAGAAAAGAAAAAAAAAGATACAGCTCCCAACTAAAACACAGCCACCAGCACCCAAGGACTGTCAAGCTTTAGGAATTTAAATTGTACTTCATTTGGCATAATCTGTGTTAAAACAATATAGCATTATCTGCTTTGAATGCACTAGGCACCCTCAGGGTGGAGTTGCATTTTGTATGAGTTATTAAATCTGGCTGGAGCTCAACAAGAAACAGTGCCATGTGGGAAATCCGTGCCGACTGGACCCTTGACTGATCACATTTCAAAGCCTAGTGCTTTGCTATAGGGCATCTTCCTTTAAAAATAAGCAATCCTATTACTCAGAGCCTTCTCTGCACACCATGTCTTTGAAGGAATTTGATAGTTTGCAGATTCAAAGTTGGAAATTAAAATCCCACAAATAAGACTTGAATCCATTTATTCATGCTAAAGTGAATATAGCTTTGAAAAGTCTATCCTTATTAGGATCATTTCAGTATAAGCTGTGATCTGGTATGAGGTTGCTTAACGAGCCTCCTGCTCACTAAAGGAGACATATTTCCTAAGATAAGCTCTGCCTTCAAAGGACTCAGGAGATACCATAGAATAATATTAACTGAAGCGCATTTTTTTAAAAGAACATTTCATTGTTTCCTTAATCTGTGTTATTTTTATTTTTCCAGGCTAGGATATCTTCTCCTCCTCCCCTAAAATGCATTAAAATAAGTCCTGGCCCCTGCAGGAGTGACCAAAGCTCCACCATTCACAGAGGAATGTCTATTCCTCCAAGCTTGGGGAGGTTTCCTAACTAATGAACTAGAACATTGTCAGATGTCTCATTGCCAAGTTAATATATTAAAGTGCTTTTCTAATGAGATTTCTGCAAGGTAACCATAAAACTATAAAAAGCACACTAGGCTTCAATGAAGCAAAAACATTAAAAAAAAATAACCAAATGCCTTTTAGAGAGCGGTCAACACAACAGCTAAAGAGAATTTGACAAGTAGAAAAATAAAGTCCAAATAATTTTCCCATTTGAAAAAAAAGGGTGGACACAAGGCAGAGGAATATGATGGGTAGATAGGTCATCAAGGAGCCACCTGAATATCTATGTATGACTGAGGTACCTGCCTTTCTACTCATCCTCATCTACTTGGTGTAAGATCTTTTAGGTTGACTGACTGCACCATGGACTGCATGGTAACTTCTGTGACCTGCATGTGTACCTCCAGATGAGTTCCTGGAACCAGAAAGTCTGAAGTAACTGGAAAACACAAAAAAGAGAAGAATGACCAACCCCTGTGGCACCTAATTAACTTTGAGACATTCTTCTATTGTTCCTTATTCCTCCCTCAACTGATAAGGCAACTGGACTTTGTAACTGATCTTACTCAACTGATAGGTCAACCTCGTGACTCCAGACCCTACAACACCCTCTCAGCTTGCAAAAACCACCCTGAACTGTAACTTCTGTTATACAGAAGTACACATGGGCCCTACATAAAACAAGGAACGTCTATTTTTAGAACTTTGGAGAATCTAGGAATATAAAAATCTTGAACACCAAGGCCCTTGTCTTAGTCAGCCTGGGCTTCTATAACAAATACCATTGACTTGGTGGCTTAAACAACTGAAGTGTATGGGATGGGAAGTCCAAGGTCAGGGTGTAAGCATGTTTGGGTTCTGGGGAGGCCCACTTCTTGGCTTGTAGATGGCTGCCTTCTTGCTGTAGCCTAACATGGTAGAAAGAGACATCATCTCCCTGTGTCTCTTCTTATAGCACACTAATCCCATTCACCTCTCAAAGGCCTCACCTGTGAATACCATCAAAATGGGGATTAAAGCTTCCACAGAGAAATCTGGATGCAGGAGAGGGGGCATCAATATTCAGACCATAGCAGATCTCTTTACTAGAAACAATGTACTGAGGAATTCTTGCTCAAAGCACAAACAGTAGGAATGCCATAAAGCCTCTACCATGGGCCACTTGGAAACAGTCCTTGGACATTCCTCCCTGGGCTCTTGCTTGCCACTTCTCCTTCATTATTTAACCATGGATCCTCCCTGACATCAATGAAGCCAAGAAGCCAGCCATTTTGGTCACCTTTGTATAAGCATAGTACTCCAGCGTGTGCTGTAAAGATCTGATGATCGTGCCTCACTGGGTCCCTTCCAAGAGGTTGAGAGTAGAACTGACAGATTAAAAGGATCATGTGGGGTCTGAAAACCAGCTTGGAAGGTGTTGTGTGTGTTTAGCTTAAGGAAGAGAAGCCTGGGGTGGGGACACACCTGTGAAATATCTTCTACATTTGAAGGGATGCCATGTCAGGGAATGAACAATCTTGATTTTTAGTTACTTCAGAGGGAAGCACTAAGATCAAGGAATCATTGCATATTTAAGGTCAAGGTAACAAAGTGTCTTGTCAGCAGTTAAGGATATCCAACAATAAAGAGACTTCCTGAAAATGCAGTCATGTGTATCTCAGCAATAGCTGAAAGTTGTCAGGGGTGCTTTTTTTTTTTTTTGTGATGGACTCTTGCTCTTGTTGGCCCAGGCTGGAGTGCAATGGCACAATCTTGGCTCACTGCAACCTCCGCCTCCTGGGTTCAAGCAATTCTCCTGTCTCACCCTCCCTAGTAGCTGGGGATTGTAGGTGCCCACCACCATGCCTGGCTAATTTTTGTATTTTCAGTAGAGACAGGGTTCCGCCATGTTGGTCAGGCTGGTCTCAAACTCCTGACCTTGTGATCCGCCTGCCTCGGCCTCCCAAAGTGCTGGGATTACAGGCATGAGCCACCGCACCCAGCCTGTATCCTTCATCTTACTCACAATTTCAGTCATATCCAATCAAATGATGGCTTGATTCCAAAGGGAAATTTTTTACGATTATTTATTTTAAACAGCTAGCCTCACCAGCACTAAAAAAATGATTTATTCAAAATTAATAATATATATATATTTTTTGAGATGGAGTCTCGCTGTGTCACCAGGCTGGAGTGCAGTGGCACAATCTTGGCTCACTGTAACCTCTGCCTTCTGGGCTCAAGTGATTCTCCTGCCTCAGCCTCCAGAGTAGCTGAGAGAGAAAAACAAAGAAACAAAAACAAAATATGGTGCTCTGGGTTTATATGAAAGAGACAAAGCAGAATAAGGCATGTATTCATGGATGTTATATATTCACTTCTATGAGACCACAGAACACATCCAAACAGTCCTCCTTTTATAGCAGTTCTTCAAAAAAGGCATATTTTTTATTTTTTTTGAGACAGAGTCTCACTCTGTCACCCAGGCTGGAGTGTGCAACCTCCACCTCCTGGGTTCAAGCAATTCTCTTATCTCAGCCTCCCGAGTAGCTGGGATTACTTGTACATGCCACCACACTTGGCTAATTTTTGTATTTTAAGTAGAGACAGGGTTTCACCATCTTGGCTAGGCTGGTCTCAAACTCCTGACTTCAAGTGATCCACCTGCCTTGTCCTCCCAAAGTATTGAGATTACAGGTGTGAGCCACCACAGCTGGCCAAAAAAGGCATATTTTAAAAGGTCAAATAATTGACAACAATTTACCCTGGCACTCCAAGGCCAATGCAAATGCTGGGATGCAGCCTTCAGTTGAATCCTGTACTGAAGCATCATCAGTCTTAAGGAATGTAACAGGAAATGAAATGCAAAGGGAGCGGAACTGCTGCATCACTCACAGAATCTCTGCATTCAGACAGTTCTGTGTTCAGGTCCAGATGATGTTGGGTAAATGACTTAACGGTTTAAGCCTCAGTTTTCTCATCTACAGAATGGGGTAATAATAATGCTCGGGCCTTGTTGTGTTATGATGCAGCGGCAGGGCTTCCCATGCTGTCCAGCACACAGAACGCTCAATCCATAAATGGGCACTGTTATTTACAATTTCAAAAGAATTATTTAAAAATGCCATAGGATTTGTTTCCCTGGTTAAGGGGGAGCTGGACTGGATGACTTCCGTGGTTCCTGTCAACAACCACATTCTATTATGCTGTTTCATGTTACTCTTTTCCCCTTCAACTCGCTCCTGCCACCCACCACCCACACCACCCAACTTTGGCCCTGGAAAAAAATCAACAGCAATACCTATTCACTGACTGCTCATGTGTGTAAATAATTTAACCCTTGCAACAACCCTGTGAGGTTGGTACCATCTCCTGTTTTACAGAGGAGGAAACTGAGACACAGAAAGGTTGAGTGACTTGCCCAGAGCTCCAAGGCTCATAAATGGTAGAGCTGGGATTAAAAAGCTGGGTACTCCTAACCGCTATCCCATATTACCTGATAGGTAACCTAACAGCCTCAACAAATCAATTGCCCACTGCACACGTAAACTACTTGGTGTAGCTGATGGGAAAGTGGTTAAACTCAATTTCAAACTTGTCTTAAAAAAAAAAAAAAAGGAAAATGGCAAAAGATCCAGTGTTTGCCTTCAATCTCCTCTTCTCAGTCTTCAATGCAGTCCTTCCAGCTCTGAATTTGAAGAGCTTCATTCCTAATTATTGATTTCTCTTCCTCCCCTTTCACAGAACACCCTAACCCTTTGATGGGCCGGTAATATAATTATGCATTTCCCATTCACTTGTGAGTTTAGGATTTTTTTAAAAAAGAGCTCTACCATGTTCTTTTGATCTTTGCTTTTAATGCAGATGGGGTCCATGGAGAACCGGCTAATCCAGAGCCTACAGAGCCCTGAGAACCATCAGGCATTTCAGAAACGCACTTGGATGGTAACTAGGAGATTTCTTGAACAATGGAAAATTCCCAACAAAGCTGTTAGGGCTCAAGAGGACCAGCTCCACCATCCACCCCTGCTGATCTGGGAGCGACTAGGGCTGAGCTGGCTCCCATCCACAGGGCCCCTAGTCCTCCTGGCTCAATTCAATACCTCCTGCCGCAGTGGCTTGTTTCTTCTTGTCCTGAATGTTGTTCTTCAGCACTGATGATTAATACCTTCCATTCAGGGTGAGAAAAATGACCTTGCTGTCTATGTCTTTGCAAGTGAGGATCATTTATTCCATCTACAAAAGCAGCATACATCTACTTGGCTCAACTTGAAGTATTTTTCTTGCTGTCTTCTTGTTACATACCATCGTCTCTTCAAGTGAGGTTTATATTGTCTTGTAATTCCGCCCCCCTCCCCTTTTTAATTGCAGGTGATTCATGGCATTTTTCATTGCTAAAATTCACATCCCACTGTACTTCATTAGTAAAAGCCGTTTATCCCCTACCTTTCAATGCTGCTGGATGAGATGCAAATAGAACCATTTCAGTTTTCCAGTTGAACAGCCATGGGGAAAAAAAGAGCAGAGCCTTGCTTATCTCTGTGTTACACATTAACACGGTCCTCCTTTGCAGAGGTTCTTCAAGGTAGGCAGACTTTAAAAAGTGAAATAATTGACAGAATAATTACCCTGGCACTCCAAGGCCAATGCAAATGCTAGGATGTAGCCTTCAGCTAAATTCTACACCGAAAGTTTCAGTCTTTAGGAATGTAATAAAAATGAAATGCAAAGGGAAAGGAATTTCCCAATTTCTCCACTAAAACTTTTTTTTTTTAAACCTCAAGAGAAAAACAGCTAGTAAGTCAGATTCTATATGAAATCTTCCCAGGTATCTTCTTTCCAATAATTTCCCCTCCACTGACATCTAACAGTGCTTTTCCTATCACTCTCAAGCTATTTGTCTCATTCATGACTGTTAATAATAAAAAATTACCACTATCCTTACCACTGCCATTACTACTGCCTCTATTACCATTTACTGAGC
Organism: Cebus imitator; assembly: GCF_001604975.1. NCBI lineage: Eukaryota > Metazoa > Chordata > Mammalia > Primates > Cebidae > Cebus > Cebus imitator. Next base: position 1,282,256 of record NW_016107805.1, on the reverse strand, counting down.
TTACCGTATACCAGGCACAGTGCAGGCTCGTCCATATGTTAGCTCAGGTAATCCTCACAAGAATCTAGCGAAGTGGCTATGCTTATTACTCCATTGTACAGATGAGGAATTGGAGGCTTTGAGAGGTGAAATAACTTGCCCAGAATCACAGAGCACATGGGAAGCAGAGCCAGGATTCAGGGTAGGTTTGACTCCAGAACTTCCATCCTGACCATGATCCCCACAGTTTTCTGAGTGATGGCCCATTGATGTGGCTCTTTATCCCAACATAGGGTCTCCCACAGGGCTTGGTGGGTACCTGAATGAATGAATGACTACAAGAACAAATGAAACAACAAAAAATGTGAATGTGATTTCTGAAGACTAGGTTTTCAAAACAACATGCTTTGTCTCAGTAATAAAAGCAAGAAATGTCTAAAACCAAGTATGGGAATACTTAGGACTTCAAAATGAGATAATTTCTCTACATGTCTAAGATTCAAAGGAGGGAGAGTGACACTACTGTATTCTACTCACATTGGCCCTGTGTGCTGCAGCCTACAGGGGTTATAGCTGAAACAACGAAAGCTGACATAGTCAAAAGAATATTGATTGCAGATACATGAAGGGTTTTACTAAAGTTGGTGTCAGAACCTTTCTCCCAATACTGAGCTCCCATCTTCCCATTTAGAGAAAGATTTCTGAGTGAAGTTTTTTATTTTTTGAGACAAGGTCTCATTTTGACTCCCAGGCTGGAGTGCAGTGGCACGATCATGGCTTAGTGTAGCCTCTAACTCCTAGGCTTGAGTGATCCTCCTGCCCTAGCCTCCTAAGCAGCTGGGTCTACAGGTATGCACCACCACACCTGACTGACATTTTTTTTTCTTTTTATTTAGAACCAGCCAGAGAGAATGCTAGTCTTACTCACCCTCCCTGTCCCTACAGTGCACAGCGATCTAGGAAGTGTCAGGAGACAAACCAAACAGCTGGTGGAAGGAAAATGCTAAAAGACATTAGCTGGGTCAGCACTACCAATGAAAGTGTTGGGTCCCAAAAACGACCTGCTGCTTTTCTTTCTCCTGTGAAGGGGATATCTCTGTTGGCTTCTGCTCTTCAATCCCTTTTCCTTGGCCCTGATCAATGTTTCCGGAATCTCTCCGGCAGGCTGAGGATGCTGACAGATGCCATCTGGTCCTTCTCACCTTTCCTCTCCTGGAAGTCAACACCCATTTCCTCTATGGAGCTTCCCCCTTTTGTCAGCAGGGGAAGTGAGGATCCCAACCTGGGCACTTAAAGTTGGCCTTGAGTGATACTTTCTGGAACATTCTTAGCTTCAGGGTGGGGCCCAGGGAACGTGCCTCCAATGATTCCAGTGTTAGATTTAAACTTGCTTGGTAATCACTTTGGAATTGCCCATTTTTCTTCCACAGAGTTTTTGGCTCATACTCAGCTATGGGTTCTAAGTATGAAAGCCTGTGAGGGCATTAAAAATGACTGCTGTTAAGACGCTTGAGAATTATGAAGGGAGGAAGCTAATGCTTAGATTTACCCCCCGCCAACCCCTCCCACTCACACCATAGACCACATATTTTCCCCTCAGAAAGGAAAACATTCCTGACCTCTGTTTAAATGTTTATCAGAAGTTGTCTGGACTTGTAAAGTCTCTGAAGTCACATTCTTTATTAGTCACATCCTTCTTGGTGTGTGGCGTGACCCTCCTGTCAGGCCAGGGGGAATGTTGGGCCTTGTGCAGAAATCATTTGGTGCTAGAAACATCAACCACCACCCAGGGATTTTCGTGGAGCCCTAAAACAAGCAGAAGCTGGGCAAGGACCTTGAGCTTCACCATGGAGGCAGGGCTTTCATTCTGAATATGTGTGAAAAAAATTCTTTAGTTCTGAATCCTGTGGGGCCTTGATTTTAAAACAAAGTCCCAGCATCAAGTCTGGCTCCAGAGAAGGAAAAGTGGAGGTTCTAGGTCCTCAGCACAAAATAAAGGACAACTCAGAGTTCTATTCTGGCTTGGAAGTGCTGCTTCTTTGGGGTTGCAATTGAATCCCCTGCTTTCCTGGTCCTTTGACGTTGATAACTTCGCTTCTACTTGGGACTCTATGTAAGCAGTTTGCATCCAATAGATGTTGACTGGCTGGGTGAAAGGCACTCTTGTGGAACTGACTAGGATATGCTGGTGTGTGAGAGAGAAAGGTACGACTAGAGAAACAGAAAACGCACTGACTAGCAAGTAGGGAGAGTGGGCTTTGGTACCATTTCTCCCCACATTCTACTTAGTCCTCAGTGTTTTCATCTGTAAAATGGAAAGGTTGAAGCAATGATCTAGGAGGTCCTTTGAAGAATCCTTTCTCTTTGTCTCTACATTGGAAATGGAGGAACAGGTATAAGCTTCAGTCCAAGGAATAACAGTTATAATAAGAAAGACTTTTCTGAGAGAAGGTTGAGTTAAGGATACTCTGTGATTTTCCTCTTTTGACCAGTGTGGCTCCCAAATGGTGGTCTGAGAGAGCTCTTCTGGGACCCACATCTTTGGAGTTGCCATGTTTGAAATCTCTTAAACCAAGATGATACAGGGAAGTGGGCAGGGAAAGGTTAATGGTGAACTGATATCTCATCCCAGAATCATTCTAGATCTATGAGTGTATAGTTTTAAATTTGAATCTAGTTTTTGGTAATTAAAAGAAAGAAGGAAAAGAAACGTCAAAATTTAGTTAATGAGTAATACCAATGATATAATGGTTCAATATTCTTTTAAAATATTTTGTTGCTGTTTAAAAAAATGCAAAAGGGCATGCTCACTGTAACAATTCAAACAATATACAAATATATAAAGAAGGAGCAAATTGTCTACTTTTGCCTCATGATAATCCTAACCCTCCCAACAACCTATATTAACTGTTCATAAATACAGTTTTTA